>NW_020200622.1:152105-156041 GCF_001531365.2 Cynara cardunculus var. scolymus
TGGTAGTGGGGTGGAGTGGTAAGGGAAAAGTTTCTTTGATTATTATAATATAATAATCATGAAAATGGGTTTTATTGGATGAACGTGAGCCGTCTGGATAGGACATGCCATTTAATGTTATGGACACGTGTCAGCCTGGGGTAAGGGAGGAAAAAAGTGAAACGGCTCATGGGGACAGTCTTTATGGTGTCAGGCGCGTGGTTTGAGGGACGTCATAAAGGATTTGAAATGAAGAGTCATTCCAAATAATAGCTTGGTGAAGACGTTTCCCAGAAAAAAATTATTAAAATCTCATCTAATTGTAAGATTAATATTAATTACGAAGTTTTGGTCTTCTAAAAATATTTGTTGTATAGTTTTTAGTCACAAAAGCTGCAATTTTGTGTAATCTTGAAAACGGTTTTCAATTAAGATGAGTTTTAGTGGAAAAATTATTTTCATGGAACCAGAGGAGCTCTAGTTATGCATGACATAGTGGGTGTGGAACCAGAGGAGTTCTGGTTTGTAATGTCGATGAAGGCGAGTAATAAAGTTGGATTTGCATGAAGTAGAGACTTTGGTTGATAAACCAGAGGCTCTGGTGAAGTATGGCAATCCATTTTATAAAACCAGAGTAGGTGTGGTATTTTATGTATATATATATATATATATATATATATATAGCATTTTGTATGGCCAGAGGCTCTGGATAATATAACCAGAGGCTCTGGATGGAAAATGCAACTTTACAAAAGTAAACTTTTGCTCCCCCCCCAATGATACATATCGATTTAAAATCAAAGCAAAAAATCTCAAATATCCGTGAGTAAATTTAAAACACAATTCTGTCCTACGATAGCAGTAAGACAAATGGAGGAAGATTTTCTTAAGCTAGAGCAAGGGAGCAGATCTGTGCGGGATTATACCGAGAAATTTATTGAGTTTTCCCGATTTGCTGAGCATTATGTATCTTCAGAATCCCGAAAAGTAGAAAGATATATCTGGGGTCTGAAACCTTCTATTCGAGAGTTCGTGATTGCTATGAACCCTGAAACTTTCTCTTTAGCCGTTAATGCTGCCGAAGTTACTGAAAGAAGTAAGAATCGGCAGGGTGAAGAGACATTTGTTGAGAAAAGAAAGCGGGAAGGGTCTTTAGTTAGTTTTCGAAGACCCAAAATTATTAAATCAGATCATCGTATTTTTCAGTTACTTTCTGTTAAAACCTGCCCGCAGTGTCAACTGATACACCAGGGAAGTTATCCCTCTGAACCAAATAGATGTTATCGTTGTGGAGAGACAGGGCATTTGTCAAGGGACTTTTTCATACTTAGGGGGAGATTGTTAGCTTTATTATTCATCTCTTGTAAAAGTATAGAAAAAGTATTCTGCAAGATTTGACAAAAGCATATCTTCCACAGAAGACAACAGAGGACTAACGACAGAAGCATGATATTCGAGCAAGTAAAGTGTGACAGAACCTCTGATGTCTCTCACAGATGTTCTGGAAAATGGTCCTCTGTCAATAAGAACAAGGAAGTCAATTACTGCAGAGCCTCTGAGATGGCTCACAGAGGGTCTGCGGATTTAGTCTTCTGTGAAGATCCTCTTCCAACTGGTTTTCAATGGTTATTAGCTGCATGTGCTTCTCACATGACTAGGACTTAATCGACTTTATTTGGACGGCTTAGATGATTTCACGCATCAAGATCTTGTCAGTAAGGTCGTTAGGAACTAGTATATATAGCGGCTAAGGCCTTTGTAATCAGTGTGCTTCCGAATTGTAATCGTCTAATTTTCAATTGAATGAATTAAAAAACCTTTGAAGCAATTCTCCTGTGTTCATCTTCTTCATCATCTTGACTGTGTGTTCTTGGTTTATTTTACTTTGTTCTGTTCTTAATATTGTTTCCGCTGCACTTTAATCGTGTTAGAGTTCATTCAGAGTATTAGATGAAATATCAAAGCTGAATTTAAGGTCCATCACCCACCACCGCCTATATTAGATAATATATAAGAAGATAAAAAAATAAAGATCATATCTTATCTTGTTTTTCTTTGGAAAGAGCCTTTGAGGGAAAAAGTGTATCAAGTGTGGCGGTGGAAGTGTTCCTGAGAAGAACTATTGATTAAAAGCGATTTAAGGTAGATGTGTTCCTTTGAAGAAACTGCCGTGTGTCTAACCCTGCAGTTCCTACCAGAGCGTCAAACGTACCCGTGGACATTTCTTCTGGTATCTTCGTGAGTTTGGAAGATGAGCCTTCTCCAACTCTAGGGATGGGGGCTCTGCCCTTTCTCCCCTGTGCCTCTGCCAAAGACGCCTTTAAAGCTCGAAGAAGATCCGGGTCATCATACTCTTCTTCATTGATCTTCTCTAGCGTTTAAGAGCTTGACCCCTTCTGTGGCGACTCCTCTACTGATTTACCCTTGCCTTTCCCCTTAGGCTCTGGAGATTTGTCTTTTGAGAATAGGGCAGCAGCAGAGTCCACTATTTTTAGTGGTTTGGCAGAGGTTTTCTTCTTTGGTTCTTCTTTCTTCTTCCCCCCCTCATAACGATCATGGTCATCACCTCCTTGATCGTCATGGATTTTAGTGGCGTCGGCCTTGCAAGTAGTAAGGGGAGCCTTCTTCAATCGCTTTAAAACTTTGGAAGCCGCCTTCTCCATCTTTTGAATGACCTCATCAGCAATCACAAAGGCAGTGTTGATATCCATCTCTGTGGCGCATTTCATTTTAGAGATGCAGTGATAGATCTCATTTATGAAGTTATCACCTTCTTTGATGAGTTGCTTCGTGCAGTCTCTTATAGATTCGTTGCTTGCTCGGGCTTCCTTGAGGAGTTGGTCGGTGTATTTCCGCACGATCTCTCCAAGGGCTTCAACCATTGCGTCTAGCTCTCTACGAGTGGCTAGATGGTTAATGTTAGCCCTGGAGGATTTAGAGTCAATGCCATAGGTGACCGCAGAGGAGAACATCCCTTTGATCTCGTCCTTCAAGGCAGAATAATCGGTGTAGCCGGCGGAAATGAAGTCTGCAACGAATTCTGTTAGTTCTGTCTTGAGCTTTTGGATTGAAGAAGGGTTGAGAGACAGAGCGCTGAAAGCTTCTGTGAGGTCGCCTTTGTTGAGGACAGAGCTCTAAAGGGCTGAAATGGTTGCCTTAAGCTCAGAAGTTGTGGAAGTCAACTCCTTCAGAGCCTCTATCACCGGTTGGAGGTGAACAAGCTCTTCAACTCATCTAACCTCTGGAATACCGATGTGGTGAAGGTTTGTAACTCCCCCTTCGTCACATAGATATCTTGGGAACCTAGATCACCAACACATGGTGACCTAGTAGCCTCAGAGTGTGAGGCGCCTTCAGTGACTGGTTTGTCGATGTCAGCTCGGGGACTTCCACCGGATATCCCCAAAACTTGGTATCCAAATTCGCCCTTGAAAACACATAATTCCTTTGTCATGTGGTTCCAAGGTTGAAATCATCTTACCCAACCTTTCTGATTGCCACAGTTTTAATAGTCCCACTCCTTTCTTTTCTACTTAAAGCGTCAGCTACCACGTTGGCTTTACCTGGGTGGCAAAGGATTTCACAATCATAATCATTAACAAGTTCAATCTACCGTATGCGACATATGTTTCTATTAAAACCATTGCGCTGTTTCTTGCAGGAAATATTTACGGATGAGTGCATCACGAAAAACAAACAACAATTCGAATATACGGATGAACATTATTTTAGGAACGATTGTATTTCTTTGTTCATAGAGGTACAACTATTGTCACTTTATTCTATAGAAAAATGAACGATGATATTCTGCTTGTACAAATTTATGTTGACGACATAATTTTTGRAGCAACTAACATTTCTATGTGCAAAGAGTTTGAAGTTCTGATGCAGAATGAGTTTGAGATGAGCATGATGGGAGAGCTCACCTTCTTCTTAGGTCTACAGGTCAAGCAATCA
>NW_020200622.1:156391-159171 GCF_001531365.2 Cynara cardunculus var. scolymus
GAAAGGACTTCTGGACACAACAGTTCAGAACTCGCGCCTCAAAGAAGAGCATCTGATTCATCACTGAACAAACCCAATGAATCAGAGCTAGCTCAACTATTTTAAGACATATTCGATGAAGAAGTGATCTCTGGACATGAGTCAAATGCAAAATCAATACCCAGAATCAATGATGAACATACAGTTTCTCATACAGAAGGTACATCTCTTCCAGAATCTCATGTTACATCACAATCTACTTCTTCTGTGTCTTCAGATCATGATCTCATTGAGGGGAGCAAGCAGTTCCATCAGTCGATGAAGAACTGCATCCTGTTGCTTCAGAACCTCCATCGAGCACCAAGTGGACGAAGAATCACCCACATCACCAAATCATCGGTGATCCACACTCTCGTGTCAAAACGAGATCCGCAACTGCAAGTGAAAGCCTCTTTGCAAACTTCTTGAGTATGATTGAACCGAAGAAGATCTCTGAAGCCCTACAAGACTCAAACTGGATAAACGCCATGCAAGAGGAATTACTCCAGTTTGAAGGAAATAAAGTTTGGTCCCTAATGCCTTTTCCCAAAGGAAAAACAGCAATAGGAACCAAATGGGTCTTCGGAAACAAGAAAGACGAAGATGGCATTGTCATAAGGAACAAAGCCAGCCTTGTTGCAAAAGGCTATTGCTGCTTGCTGAAGGAGTTGGAGGATTAATTCCAACTCGCTCAGTTTCTATTCTAGCTGGCAGTCCCATAATAGATATTAGAGTTTCCCTCAGTTTTCCCATTTCTTCTACTAGATCATTTCTAGTTATAAACTCTGAATGTTGTCTCTGTTCCTGTTGAACATTCCCAGAAATAGATTCCCTTTGATGAGGGCGAATTTCAGCCTGACTCCTCTCAGGAATCTGACTCCTCCCTTGACCCCTACACCTACCCTTTCCACGACCTCTACTCCTTGAAGCATAGGTTGATGGATTAGCGGGAGATTCCTCCCTTTCTTCAGATGCAGGGCGGGCAGTTCTCTCTGACCTTCGTGATCGACTAGACATCTGCAAATATTTTAGTATTAAATATCATGTATACACATTCCCAAATATAATATGGTGTCCGAGTATAAGTATGTACACTGTAAATTCATAATTACATTGGCCATTTGTAATTCGAATTCACCTTACATACTGTTCTCTTTAACCCATTATATTTTATTCCCAGTGATACTAATAATGTCCAAGACTCTTAACATGCAAATGAAAGTTTAAGTCTAGGTATCATGCTTTGAATACCTAAATCTCTTAAACAAAGGCTCTGATACCACTTTTGTAACACCCCAAACACCACATTTGCATATATTACATATTTCATTACATAGAAATATAGTTTACATCATAAGGTCCCACTAGTACAAGGATTACTATATGTACAAAATCTACATATAAAAATTTCCAAAAGAAATCTTGTACTATTAAATGTAATGCAACATGTATCTTCAAAAGCAGACAACATATTAGGAAAATAATCACCTTTTCCCTTTCCCTTTAATATCCTCGGACCCCTCTATTCCTGCATTGCATAATTTAAAACAGAAAATGAGGGTTAGACCAGATGGGTCTAGTGAGTAAATCCCATCCTTGCAAATGCAGGGTGATGAACACCAAAATATGATAATGTAATTCCGCTTAGAAATATTCTGCATTACAAATAAATGATGCAGTTCACAATATCATGCAAAATAAAGTATACCCAAGAACCTCAGTTCTATAAAATATATGTGATTAGAGATCCAACGTTCCCAATATGAAACAAATATTGTAACCAAAACTTCTTAAATCAATAGACCATTTCTTTATAAATATTAATAGAAAAGATTTAAGGCAATACTTGCCTGATATGACAAACTATTTTTCCCTTCTCAATAACATCTAAATTATTATTTCTAAATAGGAATAATATCTTTAATTCATCAGGCCACAAATAAATGATGACTCAAAGTTATTAAATCCTATTAGTAATAATAATAAGAGTTATAATAGTATCCACATATGTCCACATATGACAATGCCACCCTTATTCCAAGTACACCTCTCCTTGATATGCCACCTTTATTCCTCCATCAAAACAGGGCTACTTATCAGAACAGACATAAGTCACCACGTCTGAAAGTATCCATTCGCAGTTCCAAACTAGAACAGACAAAAGTCACCACGTCTGGGGGAACTATTACTTAAAACAAGTTTCATATCAAAACAGACTTACGTCACCACGCTTGGTAGAAACAATTTACAAAATCCACTTCCATACCAAAACAGACTTATGTCACCATGCTTGGTAGGAAGGTTTCCCAAAAATATAGTTTCATACCAAAACAGACTTACGTCACCACGCTTGGTAGGAACATATCTTTTTAAAAAGATATGAAATACCCATTTTATAATCCATAATTAAACCCAATAATAGACATTTTAAACCATATAAAAAGTCTAAAATATAAAACTCATGAAAAATTTCCAAATAAGAAGTTATCCGGATATAAACACTTGTCCCTTTTGTCCGATTTACTAATCCGGACAACTCATCGCCCAAGGCTTGTCCGATTTAACATTTGAAATTATTCCAACACTCTTGCCCGGATAACAAGTCCGGACAATACATCGCCCAAAACTCGACCGATTTAAAAATAATTCGGTCACCATATGATCTTATTCCTACTTCTCAGTTCAAAATGTTAACCATTCTTATCCTTCATAGCTCGCTTAAAGCTTAACCGGTTTAAAACTAAACCGCTTAACGCTTGATC
>NW_020200622.1:159566-174421 GCF_001531365.2 Cynara cardunculus var. scolymus
ACTCCACATATATATTTTATACACATATATATGTATATATATATATATATCTACATATTATGCATATATCCCTAGGCATAAAAATACACATACTCACATATTAAATTTACGTAAGCATGTATCCACATAAACAGTTAATTCACATAACAAATACCTAGGGTAATGATCAGAACTCGGTTATCACAATACCTCTTTTAAAATTTGGTTATTCATTTTTAAAAGGAATTTCATTCATATTCTTGATCTGTTTAAAACGTTTGCTTTTAGTATTCTAGAAATCGGTTAAAACTCGACTTTTCACTTTCAAGTCAAATTTCTTCTCAAAAATCTTTGAACAAAATGTCAAGTCAGTCATGGAACTCCATGTATAGCCCCGGTTCTCTTACAAAACCTCCGACTCTCATTAGGGAAGAATATCCCCAATGGAAAATTCGAATGATAAATTTTTATGAAGGTCTCGACCTTGAACATTACGAGTCTGTTTTGAACGGCCCTTTCGTAGTTACTACCCTAATTCCCCGCATTCTTGCTGCTGGCGACACGGTCGAAGTACCTGCTAGACGAGTTCCCAAGTTTCCTACAAATTGGGATGATGAGGACAAGAGGATAGTGGAAGTGGACCAAAAAGCCAAGAGGCATTTAAACATGGCCCTTCCCAATGTGATTTTTCAATCTCTTGACGCCTGCGAATCTACCAAAGATCTAATGGATCAACTGGCAAACCAACTGGAAGGTGGAATTAAGATGAAGAAAAACCATCGTGCTCCATGTCTAAATGAGCACAACAATTTTGAAGCTCTTCCTGATGAGTCTCTCGAGCAGACTTATCACAGATTCAACACGCTGATCAATAAATGTCGAAAATGTGATGTAATCAGAACTCAAAAAGAGGACAATATACTCTTCTTGAAAAGATTGAATACAGAACGGGGGAACTTGACCATGTCTCTCCAGGCAAACCAAGACCTGGAGCAATGGAGTGTTCATGACGTGTACGACACCTTGCAAGCACATGAGCAAGAGGAGCAAAAGGCCAAGGTCGCTCTGGGTGGACCTCTGGCTCTTGTCTCTGACTCAAAACAGACTGAATCCAATCAACCACACAGAGAGATAAGATCAAAGGAGGAGAAGAGAAGGGGGATGAAGACTCTAATTGGAGAGAGTGACGATGAAGACAAAGCCTCAAGTTCTGAAGATGATGACATAAGTGCTTTTGAACATTCCTTGGCTTT
This sequence comes from Cynara cardunculus var. scolymus, assembly GCF_001531365.2. Lineage (NCBI taxonomy): Eukaryota > Viridiplantae > Streptophyta > Magnoliopsida > Asterales > Asteraceae > Cynara > Cynara cardunculus. The sequence continues at coordinate 160,799 of NW_020200622.1, forward strand.
GATCGCCAAGGAATTTCAAAGAAAATTCAGAAGAAAGTCATCAACAAGAGAGGTAGTCGAAGTGAAAGGAATAGAAGCAGAGGCTTTGAAAGAAGGAATCCTCCCTCTATGCCAAACAAGATGGAAGAAGAGCAGTCTGAACAGAAGAAGCAGGCTGTCAGATGCTTCAGATGTGGGAAGATGGGCCACTACACCCAAGAGTGCAAAGGCCCTTTGGTGAAAGATGAGTTGTACTATAAAATTAAGTTCAAGTATAATCGACCCCAAAGGAGTCTTATGGCTGAACAGGAGAACTAGGTCTCTGATTCCTTTTCAAAAGAGGAAGACCAAGCCACTTCTGTGGAATGGCTGTTGAGAATGATGCAGAAGATTCTGGATCTGGATCCGACTCCCAGGTATGTTCTACCTCTAGTTATTCTCATTCCGGTCTGGAAGAAAACATCTATGCTTTAACTCACAATTTTATAAAACTACAACAAAAACTTTCTGTCAAGAAATCTAAAAGGAAATATTTGGAAAAATCTTTCATTGAACGTGAGACAGAGTTATTGACTGTAGAAAAACAAGAGCTATCAATGGAAAAGGTAAAACTTTTAGAAATAAAATGCTCCACTGAGAGCAGTCATAAATCAGAGTGCTCTGAACTGAAAGCGGCTATACAGAAGAAGGAAAAAGAGCTTTTAGAGAAAAAAACATGACACGCTAAATTCTGAAGCCTTGAAAAGTTATTTTCAAAAGGAAAGGGAATTCATATACCAGAACTTACAAACAAAAGAGCTCTTGATAAAAAAATATCAAGATGCTCAGTAGGTGTATGAAAAGATTAATTCTCAACAGGATAGAGCAGGGATAGGTTATACAGACCTAGACCTCACCTAGAAGAAGAAATCCACTCTTGAGTTTGTGTTTAGGTTAGGGGCACAGCAAAAACCAGATTTTCCATCTATGCATAAAAACTCACCTTTCAAAAGATGTAAACTTGAGAATGGGGCCAGAATTCAAAAGTAAAAATTTGAGAACATCTCTTACTCTTCAAAAAGTATGCAACAAGTTGATCTAAATGGCATACAGAAAACAGAAGGGATTTTCTCTTTTGGCTCTAATAATTTTTAACATCCGAAAACAAATGCTGATGTGGTTAAACTTGAACCAGATGAAATCAAGAGTTCATCAAAAGATAACTTTGTTAAAACTATGGGTCCAAAGTTAATGGATGACTTCACAAAAATGGTGAGACAGGTCATCGAGCAAGATTTGCTTGAGGCCTTGAATTATCCTTCTAAAGGTCATGCAGATACTTCTGAGCGTAATTCCTTGCATACTTTTGGAAATTTTTCAACACAAAAGATGGATGAAGGCTCTAGTTCATGCATGCGAAAATCTCAAGCTGTTAATGATACCTCTGCAACTCAAAATTCGCACAAGGATTTTCTTGACTATGACTTAGAATCAGAGGTGGACACGAGTAAAGTGCAAGTTGAGACAGAGATAGTTGCAATAGCACCAGAAGTTGTGAAACTTCCAAATGAGAAATCTAATAAATCTGTTTCAGCAATGCGACAAAGAAAAAAGATTCTCATAGGTCCTGATTTCGTACACATATGTGAAAGAGCTAAATCCTCTCTAAAGCTTGAACACAGGTCAAAAAGAGCTAAACATGTTACCTCTGTATCGAAGGGCTTTAAACCCAAATATGAAAAACCAATTAAGTTCACTCCGGAACATAAAAGAAAAATACGTTGTTGACTCTATTTTCAATTCCTCTGTTTCAGAGAGGCCTCTGAAGGCCAAAGGAGTATGAAGGAATAAGGAGAAAACAGAAAAAACTCCTTCAAATGAGTCTAAACAATCTGAACCAGATAGGAAGTTTGTTAGAACTAACAATGATAGGAATGATTGTAATAAAATGTTTTATGAATCAAATAAATTGTTGTCATAAAAAAATATGTTTATACTTGTGAATGTCTTTCTCTGCTGCAAAAGTTAAAGCAGCATTTCTCTAATCCCAACTGCATTCTCTCTGGGTCATCAAGGGTGAATTTCAAGAAGACCTAGAAGAGGAAGAAAACTCCTAAGGCCAAATTTGGCAAACCAGATCTCGAGTCTTTAGGCTTAAACATAATCTTTTGAGCATAAGTCAACTTTGTGATTCTGGCTACAATGTCAAGTTCCAAAAGGAAGCTTATTCTATCTTGTCAGAATCAGGTCAGGAGTTGCTAAGAGCCAAACGTAAGGGTAATATATACCTTATGAACTTCTCAACAATAGAGAATTTAGAGACTCTCTGTCTCGTATCTCGTAAGTGTGAAGAAGCCTGGCTCTGGCATCACAAGCTGTCTCATTTGAATTTTCAACACATAGAGAAGCTTGTGAAGAATAATCTGGTTGACGGACTTCCAGCCATAAAGTTCGAGAAGGACCATCTCTGTCCTGCTTGTGAAATGGGAATGCTCAAAAGAGCATCCCACAAAACAAAGACAGATGTGTCTTGCATTAGACCTCTGCATATGTTTCATATGGATCTCTGTCGTTCAATCTCTGTGTAGAGTATGTTTGGAAAGAAGTATATCCTTGTGCTTATTGATGAATTCTCATGATATACTTGGATGGAGTTTTTAAGGCAGAAGCTAATGACAAAGATTCAAGATCTTCTATAAAGCAAAATTCAAAAGCTAAGAAGTGACAATGGAACTGAGTTCAAGAATGCAAAAATCGATTCGTACTTGGACAAAGATGGCATATTTCAAAACTTCTCTACTGCAAGAACACCACAAGAAAATGGTGTTGTAGAAAGAAAGAATCGCACATTAGTCGAGGCTGCAAGAAAAATGCTAGCAGACTCTGGTCTTCCAACCCACTTTTGGGCATAAGCTATTTCAACTGCTTGCTTCATTCAAAACAGAGCAACGGTGGTAAAGAGGCACATGAAGACGCCTTATGGACTAATTAACCAAAGAAAGCCTAACGTTAAATTTTTGCACATCTTTGGTTTGCAGATGCTTCATCTTGAATGACAATCATCAGCTTGGCAAGTTTGATAAGAAGGTTGATGAAGGCAAGTTTCTTGGTTATTCTACACAAGCGAAGGCCTACAAAGTCTTCAACAAAAGAACCAAGATTGTGATGGAACGCATCAACGTCTCGTTTGACGATAAAGAGCATATGACTTCATAGTACCTCTACTCAGGACTCGAACTTAACAACACGACTTCTAATTCTCAAATGACGTCAAGGGAATTGGAACTCAGGCTCTTATTTGAAGACTTATTTGATGATGAGGACAATTCTGTACGTGCACCCAGAAATGAATCAGCACGTGTTAGTGAAGAACCACAAACTGCAAGTACATCTATCTCTGGTCCTTCTCACACCTCTGCTTCCTTTGGTGATCTTTCGAATCCACAACCAGAGCCTTCCAGCTCTAGACCAGAGCCCAGTCCTTTAGAGCTAGAGCATAACATCTCTATCTCTGAACCTGGTTCCTCTGTACCAACATCTGAGGGGCAGCAAGCAGAACCTTCTTCACCATCAATGAGCCAAATGCCAAAAATATATATGGAACGTGATCCAATAACCCCAACCTCTATTCCAATCCCAACGACAATATGGACAAAGGATCATCATCTTCAACAGATAATTGGTGAACCTTCAAGTGGTGTGAAGATAAGAGCTGCCACTGCAAATGAATGTTTATTCGTCAGTTTTCTAAGCATGGTATGTTGGGTTCAAGAATGTGCTTTAAAGTTGTAGTCAAGTTCTCCCTTTGTATTGTTTTTGTAATAGTTAGGCTTTACTATTTCCTTAGTATAAATACTAATTAGTCTCTTAATTGTCATTAGTTCTGTTGATTAATCTGATTAGTGCTGTAATCATTTCTGTAATTCTCTCTCAAGAAATCTATTGAAGATTTGGTGACAAATCTCTCTCTACTCAATCTTGTTCTTGATCTTGAAGAATTATTCTAATTTTGTATGATCTGGGAACTTCATGGTAGAGCCTAAGAAAGTTCATGAAGCCTTACAAGACCCAGGTTGGGTTGATGCCATGCAAGAAGAGCTCTAACAATTTGAAAGAAACAAGGTATGGACTCTTGTTCCCTTACCTAGGGATAAAATTGCTATTGGCTGTAAATGGGTTTTTAGGAATAAGAAGGATGAGGATGGCATAGTTGTAAGGAACAAAGTCATGCTTGTAGCAAAAGGCTATTGCCAAGAACAAAGCATAGACTATAACGAGACGTTTGCGCCAGTTGCAAGGCTAGAAGCTATACGCTTATTTCTAGCCTTCTCTGCACATAAAGAATTCTGAGTCTATCAAATGGACGTCAAGTTAGCATTTTTAAATGGTAAGCTGAAGGAGGAGGTCTACGTTTAACAAGCTCCAGGGTTTGAAAGCTCCACGCGTCCAGAGTATGTCTATTTCTTGGACAAAGGTCTGTATGGACTTAAACAAGCTCCATGAGCCTGGTATGAACGTCTTTCGTCTTTTCTCTTATCGAATGATTTTGAAAAAGGGAAAATCTATAGCACATTGTTTATTAAGAGACATATGGGTGAGATGCTCCTAGTCCAGATTTATGTGGACGACGTTATATTTGGTTCAACAAACCAGAGGCACTATGATAAGTTCTCTGCCTTGATGAAGAGAGAGTTTGAAATGAGCATGATGGGAGAATTGAAGTTCTTGCTCTGCTTGCAAGTAAAATAGATACAGGATGGTATCTTTATTAGCCAAGATAAATATGTCTCTAACATATTAAAGAAATACCAACTTCACAACTCTTCAATCATGAGAACACCAATCACAATGGGGATTAAGCTTGACGCAGATCCATCTGCAAAACCGATGGATGTCAAGATTTAGCATGGAACGATTGGATCACTACTATATCTGACCGATAGTTGACCATATATTATGTTTGCTACGTGTCTCTGTGCTAGATATCATGCACATTCTAAGGAATCTCATCTATTTGCTGTAAAAAGAATCTTTTGATACCTAATAGGGACTCAATTTTTGGGTCTCTGCTATCCTAAGTATTATGCCTTTGATCTTATCGCGTATACAAACTTTGATTATGCAGGATGCGAACTTGATCGAAAGAGTACATCAGCGAGTCGTCAATTGCTTGGTGGCAAGCTCATCAGCTGGACATCCAAGAAGCAGAACTGCGTATCAACCTCGACTGTTGAGGTAGAGTTTGTAGCCTCAGCAAGCTGTTGTTCCAAAGTAATTTGGATGAAGACTCAACATAATGACTATGGCATTGAGTTTGACAAAATTCCAATTCTGTGTGACTCTGAAAGAACAATTGCAATCACAGCCAATACCGTGCAGCACTCCAAAACAAAGCACATCGCTGTACGCTATCATTCATCAAAGACCATGTAGAGAAAGGTACGATTGAAATGTTTTTTGTGAGTACAAATAATCAACTTGCTGATATTTTTACTAAGGCTCTTGATGAAAAGATATTCAATTTTTTTGTTACCAAGTTGGGTATGCTCAGTCTTCATGAACTAAGACAGAGCCTCTGTATGTACTATATAGAGCTTCTGCATCCTTCTAGATCATATTTATGTTTCTTCTTTTATTTAAGTTTTTGTCCATGAGATAGAGCCTCTGCATAGTACATGTAGAGCCTCGTACTTAAGTCTCTGTATCCTCTTGTCATATAGAGCCTCTGTATAATACATACAGAGCCTCTATACGTTGTTCACCATGCTTGTGCACTTCTTGTATTTTATAATCCAGGCATAGTTCAAGGGGGGAAGCTAAGTGAAGCTAAAGTCGAGAGGGAGCATCAGATCATGCATCATACAGAGCCTTTGTATGTACTATACAGAGCTTCTGTCTCTAAAAACCATCATGATTATAGGACAGAGCCTCTGTATGTACTATACAGAGCTTCTGCCTCTAAACATGACAAGTTTATTACACAGAGGGTATGAATAGTCCAACCATGAGTCTCTGTATGAGTTCCTGAGGTATGTAATCTTTCACTAAACTATACTCTTGTTTCATATCAAATTGAAATGAACAACTTTAAAATACAGCACCTCTGTATCCCAAATACAGAGCTTCTGTTTCAAAATGGTTGAATTTTCTACATGACCCAGAGTATAGACTTTCTTCTTTTTACCTAAATATCTTAAAAATTAAAATCTTTTTAATGGAAGGCGTACAGTTCTTTATTTTAATAATTTAAAACAAGTTGTCATTTACAAAATCGTCACCGCCTGTTTCTTTAATTTATCAAATATGGGAGGCGCCATTTACAGCCTGTCAGGCTACGTGGCATCTTCCCATAGGCAGGTGAATTAACCTCTTCTGTTTTTGATGCTTCGGGGGAGGATTACACTCGAGTGCCTATAAATTTTTTACTATTTAAAGGAGTTATTTTCCCCAATATTATCTTTTACGTCTTCAAAAGTTCTTCACATATACTATTGTCTTCAACCTTCAAAGAACAACCACCATTGACGAACACCAAGCTTACTGTAACTTCAATATGTGGTCGAATCAATCAAGAGTTCTTCCAAGTAAATTCTATAAAACCCTTCTCCAAATCTTTAATCAAAGACTCAAGAACCGATTCTTCAAAACCCTAATCTTTCAAAACCCTCATCTCATTCAATCAAACCTGGAAAAATGTCTTCTTCAGACTCTGCCAACTGCAAACTCAATCCACAACCCTCAAAACAGTGAAAGAAACTAGCCAAAACGTTGTTCCCTTCCACTGAAGCCAAATAATCATGCCCTTCATCTCACCTTGGACGGTTTCGACCACAAGGTTCTCCCCACTGTTGATATTCTTCAACATCATTTCTTGAACCCTGACGTCACAAATGCCGATGACATTGTCCCTAAATGCTTCATTTAGGAGTTTTGGCAAACCTGTGCTGTCACATAATCCCAACGCAGGATTGTTGGAGAATTTTACGTACCATCCTCCAAGGAGTATGTCACTGTAAGAATTTCCAGATCACTCTTCTTGCTCGTTCTTCAAATACCAACCAAGACTGATCATGGTTTGAGTGAGTATGTCCCTCTCTCATCTGGGGATGAACTGGTGGCCTTCTTGAAGCTGTTGGGGTACAACAAGGTGATTCAGTACCCCTCACAATATCGACGATAGTACCTGCCACCAATGTGGAAGGCAATGTTCACATTAGTCAACCGTTCATTGACAAGGAAAATTAGGAGTATCGATATGTGTTCAACCAACATCTTGTAGATCATGTACGGGATCTTTTTTGATCTATCTTTGGATTTCTCCTTGATCTTGTAAACGGAGTTTAAGGTCGCAGTCACCAAGAAGTGCCAGGAGGCCACAAAGGGAAAGGACTTGCCAGCTCTTCTGTTTCCCCGTTTCTAGGTCTCTTCTAAGACCTAGCATTGACGAGCACAATCTTGATGTTGCCAATCTGCATGTGCACAAGGTTAATGTGCTTTCAACGTAAAAACCTACCGTGCACAAGGAAGGGTATGCTACAGAGAGGTCAATCCCAATGAAGCTACTAGCGTACATGAAGACGAGGGAGATAAGGAAGGGATACAGACGTGTACGCGAGGCACTAGAACCAATGCCTCAAACCCCGACATGCATAGGGTTGAACCAAGAGGGTAAGGAAGGAGAGGAGGCAAAAAGCCTCAGGCAGAGGATGAGGGAGTAGGGTAGGGGAGGGAGAGAGAGAAAAAGAGAAAGAAGGTGGAAGAAAAGAAGAAGAAAGAAGAAACAGTGTAACACCCCGTTAAAGCGGAAACACGAGATGTAACACGTAAGCGAGTCACAACATCAGATATTAAATAACACCATTCAAGTTTTACAAAAATTCGAATTTAACATCCATAACCAAGTTGGAATATAATACTTCTTTATAAAAACTTCAAAATGAACTTAATCGGTGTCGTCACATATATGCTCCAAAACATCATTTCTTACTTAAATCCTGAAAAGCATGAAACATAAAACAACGTCAAATACAAAGAGTTGGTGAGTTCACGGGTTTTCATATGCACAAAACATTACAATGCATAAATCATTTCTTGCAAACTTATACATAAACTTGCACCCGATAAATGTAAATCTATAACGATGTTTAAAACTTGAGACGCTACTGAGCCTTTCCTGACCAATGTGTCCCATTAATTTACAAACGACCATAAATAGTCCATACACTCACTTAGGTCCCACAGTTCGTAGCAGTACTGATTCAGCGGTGGTCCAAATTCCACATGATTTGACTAATAAAACGTAGGTAATGTGCACCCCTTTCTGGGTGGGACTTTCAACACAATAGTGGCTATCAACAAATACCACGGCTCGGGGACATGCCCGAGTTAACAAGTAGCATTTACGGACGGGGTTCTAGGAAATACTTAGTAAAGAAAACTAAGTGGGTTCTATGCTCTGGTTGAGAAGGTAATACTTAGTAAAGAAAACTAAGTATATGCTTTGGACCAGAGGGGTTCTAGGAATAAAAATATTTTCTCATCAAGAGCTTTTGTGAATCTCAGTGGGAACAAAATACATTTATATATATCCTTTTTCAACATTGTCTTTCAAAAAATGGTTCCTTACATGGATGTGCTTGGTCTTAAAATGCTGCACTGGGTTTGCAGAGATTGCTATGGCACTCTTGGAGTCACAGAGGATGGGGACTTTGTCATAATGGAATCCATAGTCCTTAAGCTGAGTCTTCATCCGGAGAACTTGTGAACAACAACTAGTAGTAGCAACATACTCTGCTTCTGCTATGGATGTTGAGACACATTTTTGTTTTCTGGAAGTCCAACTTACCAGCCCCAAGAGTTGACAGCTTCCAGACATGCTCTTTGTATCAAGTTTGCAACCTGCATGATCTGCATCTGTATAGGCTATTAGATCAAAGCCAGAGTTGTTTGGAAACCAGAGACCCAATGATGGAGTTCCTTAAGGTATCTAAAGATACTCTTGACTGCAGAAAGATGCGATTCTTTAGGATTTGATTGATATCTTGCACAAAGACATGTGGCAAACATAATGTCTGCTCTACTAGAAGTTAGATACAGGAGTGATCCAATCATGCCTCTGTAGGTTGTTACATCCACAGGTTTTCCTGATGGATCAGCAAATAACTTAGCGTCTGTAGCCATAGGTGTTCTCATTGATGATGAATTTAAGAGAGAGTATTTCTTCAGAAGGTCAGTCACATATTTGGACTGATTAATGAAGATTCCTTCTGAATTTTTTTTATATGAAGACCGAGGAAGAAGCTTAGTTCTCCCATCATACTCATCTCAAATTTGTTTTTCATCAACTCTGAGAATTTTTCGCAATGTTTTGCATTTGTAGAACCAAATATGATGTCATCCACATATATTTGAACAAGTAAGATATCGCTTTTATGCATTTTGAAAAAGGGAGTTGTATCGATTGTACCTTTTTCGAATCCATTATTGACGGGAAAGGTAGATAGAGTCTTATACTAGGCCCTGGGTGCTTGCTTCAGCCCATAGAGGGCTTTATCCAGAAAGTAGACGTAGTCCGGATGTTTTCGATCTTCGAACCCAGGAGGCTGCTGCACGTAGACTTCTTCTTGAAGTTTTTCGTTGAGGAAGGCAGACTTGACATCCATCTGATAGACCTTAAAGCCTTTGTGAGCTGCATTGGCTAGGAACATTCTGATGGCTTCAAGTCTTGCAACAAGAGAAAATGTCTCATCATAATCAATTCCTTCTTCCAGGCAATAGCCTTTGGCAACAAGCCTGGCTTTGTTTCTTATTACGATGCTATCTTCGTCTTGCTTGTTTCGAAAGACCCATTTGGTTCCTATGGCCGTCTTCCCTTTGGGTAGAGGCATAAAGGACCATACTTTGTTTCTTTCAAACTGGAGTAATTCTTCTTGCATCGCGTCTATCCAGTTTGGATCTTGTAGGACTTCTGAAATCTTCTTTGGTTCTATCATGCTCAGAAAGTTGGCGAAGAGACATTCATTTGTAGTGGTAGATCTCGTCTTGACACCAGAGGTTGGATCACCAATGATTTGGTGGTGTGGGTGATTTTTTGTCCACTTGGTGCTAGATTGGGGTTCTGAAGCAACAGGATGCAGCTCTTCATCGACTGATGGAACTCCTTGCTTCCCCTCGACGAGATCATCTCCAAAGTTAGACTCTGGATCTTGATCGTGATCTGAAGACACAGAAGAAGATGGTGAAGTAACATGAGTTTCAGTAAGAGGTGTACCTTTAGCATTGGAGACTTCATGGTCTTCATCTATTCTGGAGATAGATTTTACATTTGGCTCATGTCCAGATATTACTTCTTCATCGAAGATGTCTTCAAATAATTAAGCTAACTATAATTCATTGGGTTTGCCAAGTGATGAATCAGATGTACTTCTTTGAAGTATGAGTTCTGAACTGTTGTGTCCAGAAGTCATAGAAGTAGAATCATCAAAAGACACATTGATGCTTTCTACGACGATTCTTGTCCTTTTGATGTAGACTCTGTAGGCTTTGGCGGTTTGGGAATATCCCAAAAAGATTCCTTCATCAGCTTTCTTGTCGAATTTGCCAAGATATTCTCTATCATTGAGTACAAAGCATTTGCACCCAAAKACATGAAAATATTTGACATTTGGTCTTCTTTGGTTGATGAGCTCATAAGGTGTCTTCTGGTGTCTCTTGTTGATGATTGATCGATTCTTGGTGAAGCATGCAGTGGAATTAGCTTCAGCCCAGAATGTGATGGGTAACTCCGATGAAGCAAGCATGGTCCTTGCTGCTTCCACTAGGGTTCCATGCCTTCGCTCTACTACTCCATTTTGTTGTGGAGTTCTTGCTGATGAGAAGTTTTGTGTAATGCCTTCGCTGAAGATATATTCATCGATTCTGACATTTTTTAATTAAGTTCCATTGTCGCTTCTAACCATTATTAGTTTTTGTTGTAGAAGGACTTGGAGCCTTTTCATCACTCCAATGAGTAGGTCTGGAACATCTGATTTCTTCTTTACAAATTCAACTCAGGTGTATCTGGAGTATTCATTGACCAATACTAACATATACTTCTTTCCAGAGAGACTTTGAGATGATATAGGCCCACAGAGGTCTATATGTACAATGTCCAAGGGCTTGGTGTTGGACCTGTAAATTCAGCTTTGATTATTATCTATTACTCTTAATGAACTCTAGGACGATTACAGTGCAGCGAAAACAATGATAAGAACAGAACAGAGTAATTAAACCAAGAACACATAGTTAATATGATGAAGGAGATGAACACAAGAAAATAGCTTCAAAGGTTTTTCAATTCATTCAATTGAAAATAGACGATTACAATACGGAAGCACACAGAATACAAAGGCCTAAGCTGCTATTTATATTAGTCCCTAACGACCTTACTGACATGATCTAGAAAGTGAAATCATCTAAGCCATCCAAATAAAGTCTATTAAAATCTAGTCACGTGAGAAGCACATGCAGCTAACCACCTTTGAATAAACAGCATAACAGGATCTTCATAGAAGACGAATCCGAAGACCCTCTGTGAGCCATCTCAGAGGCTCTGTTGTAATTGACTTGTATGATCTTATTGCAAGAGGACCATTTTCCAGAACCTCTGTGGGAGACAACGGAGGTTCTGTCATTCTTGACTTGCACGATGAAACAGCTTCTGATGCTAGTCCTTTGTTGTCTTCTGTGGAAGATACCCTTCTGTCAACACTTGCAGAATACTTTTTCATACTTTTACATTAAGTGAATATTAGAGCTAACAATCTCCCCCTAAGTAATATCTTGTACTTCTTCAATAGGTGATGTACATATTTGGATTGGTTGATGAAAATTCCTTCGGAGGATTGCTTCACTTGTAGACCTAAGAAGAAGGTGAGSTCTCCCATCATGCTCATCTCGAATTYACTCTGCATCAAAAACTCAAACTCTTTGCACATAGAAACGTTAGTTGAACCAAAGATTATGTCATCAACATATATTTGTACAAGCAAGATATCATCATTCTGTTTCTTATAAAASAAAGTAATATTTGTTGTACCTCTGTGAAAACCATTGGTTGTAAGAAAGATGGACAAGCGTTCATACCATGCTCTGGGAGCCTGTTTGAGACCATACAGAGCTTTGTCTAAGAAATTGGCGTGGTTTGGATACTTCTCACTTTCAAACCCTGGTGGTGGCTTGACATAAACTTCTTCTTTGAGTTTGCCGTTCAAGAAGGCTGACTTCACATCCATTTGGAACACTTTGACCCCTCTGTGAGCAGCATATGCTAGAAAGATACGAATAGCTTCTAGTCTAGCCACAGGGGCAAACGTTTCTTCATAGTCGATGCCTCTTTTGGGCAATATCCTTTAGCAACTAATCTGGCCTTGTTCCTCACCACCACGCCTTGTTCATCCTTCTTATTGCGAAAAACCCACTTGGTTCCAATAGCAAGTTTTCCAGTTGGCAGAGGTACAAGAGTCCATACCTGGTTTCTGTCAAACTGAATGAGCTCATCTTGCATAGCATTAACCCAAAAGGAATCTGCCAGAGCCTCTACCACTGTTTTAGGTTCAATTTCTCTTACAAAACAGGCAAATAAGCAGAAATTGGCAGTGGCTCGCGTCTTAACACCGGCAGAAGGTTCTCCAATGATTTCAGATTAAGGATGGTTTTGGTCCATTTAGTAACATGAGGTGGTTGAACACAAGGCACTGTTTCTTGAACAATCTAAAATTGAGATTGAGATGCAGAGTTTGGTGCAGGTTCTTGAGCTTGGTTTTGAGGATAAGTCTGGAGGATTTTCTATATGGGTAGCTTCTGGTGGAGAAGCTTCTGGGAAGGTGTTACAGAGGGTGATGTGGGAGGTGCTCGCTCTGTAATAGATGGTGTGGAGGGACTTGCTCTTGAAGCTTGATCTTGTCTTTCAACTTCTGCAGAGGATCTTTCAGGCTCCTTGTCATCTTCATACCACTCTGCTAAAAGTTGTTCTATGTCTGGAGTGATTGTAGCTTTTGGTGATTAGTTAGTTTGAATTTTCAACTCTTCAGTGAACTTATCTTTTGTAACCTGAAAAGAATCATCAAATTTAACATTTGTGCTAACAACCACAATTTGAGTCCTGGGAATGTATGTTCTATATGCAGCAGTGTCCCATGCATAGCCAATGAAGATTGCATCATCTCCCTTGGGCTCAAATTTTCCTACAGACTCTCTGTCATTTAGCATAAAGCATTTACATCCAAACACGTGGAAGAACTTGATGTTTGGTCTTCTGTTGAGTAGAAGCTGATAGGGTGTCTTCTCAAATCTCTTTACCACCAAGGACCTATTATGCGTGTAGCAAGCCGCAGAGACAAGCCTCTGCCCAAAAGGAGAGTGGTAGCCCAGAGGCATTATAGCATTGTTTTGGCAGCTTCAACTAGCGTCATGTTCTACCTCTCTACTACTCCATTTTGTTGTGGAGTCCTTGGGGCTGAGAAGTTATGAGTGATTCCAACAGAGGCCAGGTACTCTTCTATCACAGAATTCTTAAACTCTRTGCCATTATCGCTTCGAAGTACCCTAACCTGAAGAGCATGAAGAACTTGGAGTCTCATTAAGAGATTGATTAGTACACAAGGAACTTGAGATTTCTTTCTAATA
>NW_020200622.1:175136-176773 GCF_001531365.2 Cynara cardunculus var. scolymus
CACAACATCCTTTGATTTGGTCTTATTTTTCTTGGAAGAAGAATTGCCAATTTGTCTATTACTTACCCCAGAACCATGACTCTTGGGGTGAGAGACTAAACARGAAGAATGGTGAATGTGATTAGATAGAGAATGCATGATATTGAAGCAATCACAGAAGGTATTTTTCATTAAAATTATCAAACAAGGGTACATAGTTTTTATTTTTAGAGCCCTTCTTAGGTATGGGCTTCTTATTACAACATTCCTTCCCTATTCTAGGCTCCGTTTTGAAATTCTTTTTAAAACTCTTCTGTATTGATTCCCTCTTTGGTTTTCCTGCAATCACTGAGACGGAAGCATTGTTAGATTGAGGCCATTTTCTCAATTGTTGCCAAATGTAAATCGGTCTTTGAGTAGCAGAGGAAGAGCATTGAGAGTTACTTTGTCTTTGATTTTCCTTCTTTCTTTTCTCAAGATCAATATTAGTTTCTACAACTTGTGTATGACTTTCTTCATGATCTGAGGCATATTCATGCTTAGAAGTATCTTTTTTCAGAGAGCTCTGTGACAAAAACCTTTTTAAAAAGAGACTCATTTTCAGAAGGYTCTGTGATGTGTTTTGGAAAAAATTCAGGAGCCTCTGAGGATAATTTTCTTTCAAGGGACTGAATAGAACACACAAAAGCACAGTTTTCTTGAGTTTCTGGTTGTCCAAACTTAAAGATTCCAATCTGATTCTGTCTCATAAATCTCCTTGGAATGGAATCCTTCTTTCCAGAAGGTGAGAAAGAATCAATGTAGTCTTCAAAAGCAACATTTTCCATTGTTAAACAAGTTTTTGTGTCTGGAGCAACCAACAGCCTTCTTCTTTTCAAAATGGACTTAGTGTTAGGAATATTACTTTTAAAATTTTTAGAGGATGTAAAGGTACTCTCAAGAGTTCTGTTGGATTTAACACCAGGTTTGTTTTCAAATTCTGATAAACCTAGACCTCTTCGGCCCATGTTAACTTTTTTCTTTTTGTAAACATTTTGAGCCTCTTGAAATTTTCTAATTTTGAGCTCTCTGTCAAGAACGTCTTGGKGSAAAAATTCTCTTTCTTTTTGGAAGAATTCTTTGACAGAAGTAACATTACATTTCTCATGCTCCAACTTCCTTAACTCATCCACCTTATCTTTCAAATATTTTTTAATCACAACAAACTTTTCTTTTGAAGATTTTTCCAAATTTATAAAATTTGTTTGAGCTTCTTCGAACATTTTAAAGAATCTATTTCTTTCCTCTRTGAGAAKTAGAACTTCTTTTTCACAAAGAGAAAGTTTTTCTTTTAGCTTGAAATGCTCCAAATGACAAGAATCAAGATTATCAATGATCTCTGTGTAAAGATCAATTGATTCAGAAGAATAAGAAGTAGAAACCTCTTGGTCATTTCTTTCAGAGGAGTCAGAGTCGATCTTTGCCATTCCTCAGAAGAGCTCATCCTCTGTGTCCGAGTCTTCCCAAGCAAGGAGACCCTTCTGATCATCTTCATCAGAGGATTCATCAGTTACTAACTCACTCGATTGAGCTAGCAGAGACTTCTGTTGATAGTAGTCAGCCTTCTTTTTGTAGAAGGCTGCATCTCTAGGACCCCTCTGTGAAGCCTTTGGCCCTTT
>NW_020200623.1:0-2346 GCF_001531365.2 Cynara cardunculus var. scolymus
GACCAACAAATATCTTTCCTTGGAGCTCATCCTTTCTGATTCAGCAACTCTGTCATTAATCACCCTTTTTCAAGTCAAGTGCCCTTCTCACTAATCTTATCGTACCATCAGAATATTTATTCAGCTCACTAAATCTCATGAATTTCTTTACTTGAAGTTGAGCAAAGTAGATGACCTCGAACTCTGGTTTCTCAAGAATCATATAGACATGATAAACATCAATATTTTCTAATTCTTGATTTGGTCTTTTCAGATTGATGATCCGTTGATTGTCTTCAAGGCCCATTTGAACATCTTTGACCATCGCCAACTTAACATGACAACGCATAAATCTCTTGATAGCCTCAAGAGCAATCAGTTCTCCTTCCTTTCTGTTCGTCATGTTTCTGAGTTCAAAGTACATGTATTCAATATCATACAAATATAAGTTTGAAAAATCTGCTTCGCTGAACCTCCAAATCTGACCATCCTGCCTAGTAACTGTAAATACAGGATACCAGATTCTTAAAAGCTTTTGAGCATCAATTTGTTTAATCGTTACAATCCGATGCTTGGTATGCACTTCACTTATTGGTAGGCAATTGGCTTTTAAAAGATGTCTGTATTCAATGCGGTAATCTTTGGTTTGACGATGAATGCCAAGAACCTTATCACCGCTCAGAGCTTTTCGATGTTGGATGAAAATTCTAAAGTAGACATCTTCTAAATATGGCTCTCGGATTCTTGCTCGATCATAACCAGGAAAATTTGCTCTGATATGGAATGGCACATAATCTCTAGTGAAATTTTCAGTAGGATCAACTTGTTCTCTTTGAGCAGGGATGTCTGAAACATTAGGTAAAGCTGTAGTAGAAGATTCTGGAGCAGTCTGACGGTCACTTTGAACAGGAAAGACTGGATCTTCATCATCTATATCAGCTTCAAAATCAAAATAGATCCCAGTCGACTCGTCAATGTTGTCAATGCCTTCTCCAAAATCTTGCTCTCCACCCAGAGTTGTAGAGAACACATCGTTGAAACCTACGTTGGCAGACAAGTCCAATAACATCCTTGTTCCTACCGTGGAGTCTGTTGGTTTTTCAACCATTGGCTCGATCGTAGAACTTGTCTCCATTTCTTCATCTTCAATTACAATGGCCTCAACTGTTCTTTCCCGAACAAATTCCGAGGCAGAAACTTCAGCAATAATATCCTGAGTTGATGGTTCCTCTCCAACCCTTGCACCTTGCTCAGATTACTCGGCCAATCTCTGTCTCTTTCTCTCTCCCTCATGACTATATGGATCATCCTGATTGTCATGCCTTCGTTTAAGAGATGTGGCCTGAGACCGGCAAGTTTCTTCTAAGATAGACACACGTTTAGCTAGGGCATCCATTGAACTTTTTAGATCTTGGGTATTGGATGTGATTAACTTACTAACTTTAGAGAAGCTAGCAGTAACCACATCTTGAAAATCCAAAAACTCTAAGGCTCGAATAAAAGGGTTAACATCTAATTGTTGTCGTAAGAGGCCGACCAAATCTGCATCTTCAGCATCTAGATTTTGAGATGCCATCAATTTTGCATATAGTAACGATTTCAGTTCATCCACCGATGGATCTGGTACTGATGGTTCAGGCACATGTGGGGGTGATGGGGCAGATGGTGGCTCTTGTTCTACAACTTCATTTCCCTTCAAAAGTCATTTTAGACTGGCCATTTGAGCATCCAAATTATCTTGAACAGCCTTTAGGGCGCCGTCCAAATATTCCCTTGACACGAAGTCGGKTAAACTCACACCTGGATCACTTAGATTACCAGTTGTAACAACAGTTGAATAAACTGTTGTGCCTACGTTTAATGTTGGTGTAATGTTAGCATTGGTAGGACTTCCGACCTGTCCTTGTGGAATGTCAAAAGACACCACTCCGGTCGTTCCGGCAAGTTCACAAAGAACTGTACTTTGAGCAACAGATGCTCCAGACTCATGTGTACCTATGTGTATCGGCTCTAGACTCCAGGTGCATAGAATCGAAGTCGTAGGCTGGGGCAGCGGCCTATTTATTTCAATAACTACATTCTCCAAATGAGAAGTAGTTAGCAGTTGTACTCTATCCCCTTGTGAAATTGAAACAACTGGTCGTTGAGAACCAGTTGAGTGGATGGGTGGGGTGTGCATTTGCATAGCTGGGCTAGCTATGTCTTGTTCAATACCAACATTCAACGAATGAATGTCAGTAGCAGATGTGGGTGCCCGGCTATGTGTTTCAGCTTGGGAAGGAGCTTGATCTTCTTTTTCTGCTCCACTCTCACTCTCACCCTCTCCATATTCTTTTTCTTCCCTTTCTCTCAACCTCTCTTCATTTT
>NW_020200623.1:2851-4673 GCF_001531365.2 Cynara cardunculus var. scolymus
CCTGTTCACCCCTCTCAATTTCTTTTTCTCTCATCTCACTTCCCTGTTCAGGTAACCCCTGTTCCTGAACACGCTCTTCTATTTCTACCTCCTCTCTCACAGCTGAGACATGAGGTGATCCTTGGGTAAGTTCAACCGGTTCTGGTTGAGCTATTGGATCTATCACTCGCCTATAATCTATTACGCACTGAGCGGTCTGATCAGCTAAGGCAATAAGATCTGATGGTACTGGCATTATGGAGTCCAAGTCTTCAACTTCTGTGTGCTGCCTTATTCTGGTCATGACGAATGTAGGCCCTTTTTTAGAATTTGGTCTGGCCGAAATATCTTCATTTGCATTCATCATGGCCTTGATAAACAATTGCAAAAATCTCTGAAAAGGCACAAATTTTCTTGCCTTGGACGGAAATCTTTTTGCATTAACCAGTTCTACTAGTTCATTCCATATGACTAACGCATAGTCATAGTTTCTTGAAAAGACTATTCCATGAAAGAACTTTAGAAACGAACTGCTGCATGTGTCTATGCCCGCGGTTTTCGATGTCAGGCATCTATTTAGAATTGAGAACAGCAGATGCCATATGGAAGGTAGAAATTATCTTTTGAACTGAGTAGGATTAGTCAACTCAGCAGAGTATCCTAATCTTTTAATATCTATGCACAACTGTTCATCAGAGACGAAGTCTTCAAAACCAGTAGATCCAAGACCAGACAGACGAAGAATTCTTCTTAATCGTTTCAATGTCAGGCGACTGACATATTCGTCTACTTCTCATTGGAAATAGATAGTGTTTCCGTCCTTTTCTAGAGTAAGCGTACCCCAAAATTGTTGAAGATACACCATCGGAACAGGTGTATTGGCAGATAAGGAATATGCTATTGGGTGGCCTTTCAGAATTTCTGGTATAATTGGGTTTTCGGCTGGCACCACAAAAGAGAATGCATGATTGTTTGGCTTTATGTCTAGGTATTTTATTTGAGGGAAAAGGGTTTCTGAAGGAATGGGTTGGTTTGACGGGTGAATTGGAATATTTTCAGATCTGACGGAAGGAACGTGAGATTCCTCATCAGATTGATGTCTTTGATCCGCCATTAACCTGTAAAAATTCTAAAATATTAGTACCCATTTTATTCAAGAATTTTGAATTAAAAAAAAATACAACACACAATAAAAATTAACAAAAAACAACAACAAAAAAATTTCTAACAAAAAATTTAAAACTAGGAAAAGAAAAAGAAAGAAAAAAAATAAAAAACACAAGCTAAAAAAAATTACTAACCCTAAACAAAAAAAAAAAACAACACTTAGAAAAAAAAATTAAAACATATTGACCGGATTAGAAGTCCGGACAACATACTAACACTTAGAAGAAAAAAGGTTGTGACCGGATTAGAAATGCGGACAACAAAGAAAAACATACAAAAAAATTACTAAGTCTAAAACTTAAAAGGACTAAATCGGACAATCATCAATCGAATTAAGGTTGATCGGTTGTCCGGTGAGATATTCGTTCAACACGAAAACATTCAAACACACTAAAATTTCAAAATACACACTAAAAGAATCAAAACACACACTAAAGAAATCAAAATACACACACACAAACATATAACAAAGTTAAAACTGATTTTATTAGAGTTAATCATTTTATGGTTCATTTTAAGATTCGATTATGAAGAAAAACACAGATTAAGTCCAATCAGTCCAATATGAATCCAAAACGATCAAGGAATATGTATAAAGGAATCAAATGATGTAAACCTTGATTAGCACAGTGATGAAACAGTAGAAGAAAGTAAGTCTTGAGCGATAAACCAGAGA
>NW_020200623.1:7548-8852 GCF_001531365.2 Cynara cardunculus var. scolymus
TACCAATCTCCAGACTTTGAGTGCTTCGAACTGGTTCAGCTCTTCTTGCATTGCTAATATCCAATCCGAATCAGCTAAGGCTTCAGAAACCTTAGTTGGCTCAATTTTACTCAAGAATGTGGAATACAGACACTCATTAGCAGTCGCGGACCGTGTACGGATAGGTGCTGATGGATCACCAATTACTTGATGAATTGGATGATCTCGGGTCCACTTCTTGCTATGAGGTAAGGAAGTATAAGAACTTTGATCTGAATTTTGATCATTATAAGAACTTGGGGAGTTTATAAGAGCAGGTTCAGGTAAAGGTTCAATATTAGAAACTACAACATGTTGAATATCTGATTGAGGTGGATTATTATCAGCTTGTTCAACCAACACCTCTTGCACTTCAGAATTTCCACCCTCTTCACACTGAACGGGATTGTTCGGATTCTCCGTTTCTATTTCTTCATCGACTTCTTCTGTTTCCTCTTCTGTTTCCTCTTTTGTTTCCTCTTTTGTTTCAGTTACAGGCACATCAGGAGATGGACCCGATAACGGTTGTTCAGTTGAATTTTCCCTGATCAAAACAATCGACTGCTTAGGTTTATTATCAAAATATTCTTCATAAAAGTGTTCAAACAAGAAATCTAAATCAGCTTTATCAGAGTTAGAAGACTCAGGTTGATTAGCTTTCCGCGTAGTGTTAATTATAAGAYCGGGTCCTGAACTGAATTGTTCAGAAGCCACATCAATGACTTCATCAAAAGATACGTTCACGCTTTCATTGATGATTTTGGTCCGTTTATTGGAAACCCTGTATGCAGTGGATGTCTTCGAGTATCCAACAAAAACTGCTTCATCAGCTTTAGCAGCGAACTTCCCTCTGTCCTCTTTATCATTTAAAATAAAGCATCTGCAACCAAAAACTCGAAAGAAATTTATGTTAGGTATTCTTTTGTTTATTATTTCATACGGAGTTTTACCAAACCTTTTGTTTACAAGTGAGCGATTTTGGGTAAAACAAGCAGTCGCTACTGCTTCAGCCGATAAGAATAAAGGAAGACTGGAACATGTTAGCAATGTCCGTGCCACTTCCACCAACGTTTTGTTCTTACGTTCAACAACACCATTCTGTTGTGGTGTCTGGGCTGCCGAAAATGTATGAGAAATACCAATGGATTCRAGRWATGAACCGAGTGTGTTGTTCTTGAATTCAGTTCCATTGTTTGTTCTGATTTTCTGAACTTGAAGTTGCAGATTATTTTGAACTGTCTTCAAGAAAGAAATAATTGTCTCGGCTGCTTCATCCTTAGACCTCA
>NW_020200623.1:9407-10958 GCF_001531365.2 Cynara cardunculus var. scolymus
GACTTCTAGATTTTTATCACAGAATTGACCTATGCTAAACAAATTATGTCCAAGTCCTTCGACAAACGACACTTTCTTAATAGTTAAATTTCCAGAAATTACGTCACCATATCCAAGGATAGGCGCGTATTGGTTGTTTCCAAACCTTATCGTACCTCCAAAAGATTCAACAAAGTTTGATAGTAACTCTTTTCTACCAATATTGTGTTTAGAACATCCGGAGTCTAAGAACCACACATGCCGGTTAACCTGGAAAGATGAATCAACTGGGTTTTGGTACCCATTTTAGTTTAGGACCTTTAAGCTCAGATTTCATTGGCGGTATGYTATACGTACCGAACCAACGTTCTTTAAACATCAAACTTTTAGATACATAAGATATCACAGAATGCATGAAATGGTATGGTCTAAAAGAAGTAAAAGACTTAAGTAATTCATTTACTCTACTCGGAGAACAACTATTTTTACTATTTCCAATATCAAATAATTCATCAAATGAATATCTTATTACAGAACTATTCAATGTCGAATCATTTAATACATATTTAGTAAAATTATTCTTCTTCAGTCGAGTAGATGATTTGTATTCTTCTTTTACTCTCCAATATGTCTTAAACTTCAACGCATTATCTGAAAAAGGATAAATCAGATTTACTTGAATGTCGAACTTTCTTTTTCTTAGTAAGCTTCTTCTGTTTCCTTGAATTCTTTTTTGTTTTACTCTTTTTATAATAAACATCTTCGGAAACAGGTTTTTGATTAAAATTCTTTTGAAAATCTGAAGCTAAATCAGAATCCTCAATCATATTGTTTTTAACAATGAAATTTTCATGACTAGGTAAATTATTTGTAAAATCAAACTTATCAACTTCATCATCTAAGCAAACATCTGAATTTAAGATATTAGAAAAATTAATTTCTTCATTAAAAGCATTTATTTCTTCTGAGTCAGTAGCTTCACTCAAAGATTTTTCACACGACAAGTATTCAGACTCAACATGTTCCGGTTTTATTAAAGAATTTTGTAAATGTTTAATTTTATCTATAAATTCTTGTTTTTGCTTGTTAAATGAAAGTCTTTCTTCAATTAAAATCTTTTCCAACTGAACCACTTGTTTTTCTAAAATAAGAGTAGTAATGTAAGGCTTTGGTTCAACTGGTTTTACTTCAAGCTCTGCCTTTGAATAACTATGGAAAAAATCTGTTGAAACTGCAGAGTCTTGATTCTTGTAACTTTTATTTAAATTTGAATAGTCAAACGGAACTTGCATTTTGTGTTTTCTTTGACGATTATAATCTTCTTGTTGTTCAACCTCGTCAGAAGATTTTGTAAATTTTACCGAATACTCGGGACCACAATAAAGATATTCAGAATTATATAAGGTCGGGGCATAACGTAAAGTTTTTTCTAAAAAATTAGGATTTTCATACCCCAGACCTTCCCGAGGGTTAAAATATCTTGTTTCAGATGGTTTGTTTAAAAAGATGGTTTGATCAGTTTGTCCTCTTTTGTATAAAATTTCTTCTTTAGCCTTCAGAGTTTTATTTAAC
>NW_020200623.1:12313-14013 GCF_001531365.2 Cynara cardunculus var. scolymus
TGTAAATATCATTAGTCAGTGCTTGCATCATATAAGACTTGCAAAGCACATCAGCATGGGCTCTCTCTTTTTCTTCAGATGAATATTGATGCTTTTGTTTAAGTACTCTCTGTGCAGGTATGCCTTCTACTACATCAGCAGGTATCTCTAGAAAGTATACAACAGGACCTTCCAATAAAGATTGCATAATCAGATCTCCCTCTCTGATTCTCTCAATGAAGTTCAGAAATCTATCTCTACACTGATTATAATCACCACGAAACAGAACAGGTGGCTTGGTATCAGTACCAATAGCCATTGCTTCTCGTGAACTCATAGTATCAATTTGTATGAAGTAGGATCAACTGCAGTTTAAAGTTTGAATTAAAGGATCAGTTTACGAAAATATATCTGATAAACTCTAAACAAAGATTTGCACACATTCAACACTTAAAAAAATTTAGGCACAAAAGCTTATCCGGATTAGTAATCCAGTCAAGCTTATCCGGATTGAAAGTCTAGTCAACAAAGAGACTATTCAACAAGTTATCCGGATTAGAATTCTGGACAACAAGCAATTCTAAATCGCACACAACACTTAACCAGATTTAAACAATTAAGCAAAATTTAAGCGGATTAAAGCAAAATGTAATATGGATAAGGCACAAAAATCAATTTGAATTAAAATTCTCAAATCGGATGTTTTCAACACTTAGTCAAAATTCCAAAATGAAAATCGGACGTAACAACTCAACAAGTCAAGGTCAACAAAGTCAACAAGCCAAAGTACGTATAAAGTCCTTCTAAAACAAATCGATCAAAAGTCAAAGAATTAAATCGATCAAAAGTCAATATCTGTTCAATCACCAAAGAATGTACGATCAAAAATATAAATCGCTCAAATAAACAAATGCACTAAATACAAGTCTTACCAAGCAGATTCTCTAAATCGCTTACCAAATCGCACATCTCTTAAATGACTTACCAATCGGATTGTTTAAATCGCCCACTAATCCGTTCAGGTTACCAATGACTTACCAGCCAGATTGTTTAAATCGCTTGATTATCCGTTCAAGTTATCAACGATTTACCAGACGGATTGGCTAAATCGCTTGATTATCCGCACAAGTGTTGTCCGGATAAACCTATATCAAACAACTCAAAAATCACACGGATGTTAAATCGCACAAGTATTAAGCGGATAACACCCTAAATCGCACAAGTCTTAAGCGGACTAATATTCAACCAAAAACGCAAAATTTCACACCTTTTACCAAAAATTTGGATCAAAACATGAAAAAATATGACTTTTGAAGAATATTTTCTAGAATACGAAAACTCAAAATTCGACTAAAACAGGTTTAAAACTTGCTTAAAATAAAAAATAGTGTGAATCAAAGTTGTTCGAAATACAAAAATGAATCTAGCAATGTAAATCTTTTCAATTAACACTCAAAAATAACCATTTTAGGCTCAAAAACCCAATCTGGACGAAGAACACTCAAGAACAGTGATGAACATCATAGACCCAGATCGATCAATCTTCAAAAATTCATGCAGAAAATGTGCAAAACTGTTTAATCCTCTAATCGAAACTGCTACAATCTGCTCTGATACCAATTGTGAAGTCCAAGATTCATACAAACATGATAAGATCTTCAAGAATCAAGATGAATAGAATAGTAGAGAGAATATCATCAAAGATTGATTTGATTGAGAGA
>NW_020200623.1:15598-31036 GCF_001531365.2 Cynara cardunculus var. scolymus
CTGAAGCTAGAGCAGTCTTCACACATATGTAGACAGGCTTGTAATCACTGAATACCGCTTCAGATCACGTACTTGCCAGTCTCTAATCTTCAGTTTCAGTCTTCGACGTTCGTTGAAGGATCTGTGGTGTGAGTGTTGTCTTCTTGAAGTAAAGTTGTCTCTGATGAATTTACAATACAAGTTCTTCAACGATCACTGAACATACTCATTGATGATCGCTGAAACTGAAAATACAGAAACACAAATACAACGTGAAAGAAAAAAGGGATAATCATCAAATCACTGAGAGAGGGGATCAACAGATATGTATTCTGCCACCATAGTAGATGTTGTAGCAACTCTTTTTATGACTCTTCCATGATATAGGCCCAGCTGACAACGTATATATGTACCTAATGTTATTTTTTTATCATCTTCGTATTTTATGATTCATAATTAGAATAACCTACCACTTTAAAAGTGTTCTTGAATGCTCAAAAACCAATCATATAATGATCGTAATTTTGAGTTTTGTTTCTATAGTCTGGATGCTTCGGATTCTCAAACCCAGGGGGCTGCTGCACATAGACTTCCTCTTGGAGTTTGCCATTGAGAAAGGTAGACTTGACGTCCATCTGATAGACCTTGAAACCTTTGTGTGTTGCATAGGCAAAGAATATTCTGATGGCTTCAAGCCTAGCAACAGGAGCAAAGGTTTCATCGTAGTCTATTCCTTCTTCTTGGCAGTAGCTCTTGGCAACAAGCCTAGCTTTGTTCCTTACTACAATGCCATCTTCATCCATCTTGTTTCTGAAGAACCATTTGGTCCCAATGGCCGTTTTTCCTTTGGGTAGAGGCATGAGGGACCAAGCTTTGTTTCGCTCAAACTGGAGTAGCTCCTCTTGCATGGCGTCTAAGTTTGGATCTTGTAGGGCTTTAGAAATCTTCTTTGGTTCGATCATACTTAGAAAATTTGCAAAGAGGAATTTATTGGCAGTAGCAGATCTCGTCTTGACACCGGCTGATGGATCACCAATAATCTGGTGATGAGAATGATCTTTTGTCCATTTGGTGCAAGATTGAGGTTCTAGAGTAACAGGATGCAGTTCTTCATCGGCTGATGGAACTGCTTGCTCCCCCTCAAAGAGATCATCTCTAGAGTGATAATCTGGTTCTGAAGACATAGAAGAAGTAGATGGTGAAGTAACATGAGTTTCAGAAAGAGTTGTACCTTCAGCATTGGAGATCTCATGTGTTTCATTGGCTCTGGAAGAAAGTTCTTCATTGGGCTTTTGTCCAGAGAATGCTTCTTCTTCAAAGATGTCTTCAAATAATTGAGCCAACTCTGATTCATTGGGTTTGCAAAGTGATGAATCAGAGGCTCCTTTTGATAGCCCGAGTTCTGAACTGTTGTGTCCAGAAGTCATTGGTGATGAATCATCAAAGGACACATTGATACTTTCCATGACGATCTTTGTCCTTCTGATGAATACTCTGTAGGCCTTGGCAATTTGTGAATAACCCAAGAATATACATTCATCGGCCTTCTTGTCGAACTTGCCATGATATTCCCTGTCATTGAGTACAAAACATTTGAACCCAAAGACATGGAAATATTTGACATTTGGACGTCGTTGATTGATGAGTTCATATGGGGTCTTTTGATGCCTCTTGTTGATGATGGAACGATTCTGAGTGAAGCAGGCAGTGGAGATTGCTTCAACCCAGAAGAAAATAGGTAGCTCAAATGAAGCAAGCATGGTCCTTGCTGCTTCTACAAGAGTTCTGTTCCTTCGCTCAACAACTCCATTTTGCTGTGGTGTTCTGGCTGCTGAAGAGTTCTGAGAGATACCTTCACTGATAAGATATTTATCAGTTTTAGCATTTTTAAATTATGTTCCATTGTCGTTTTTAACCTTGATGAGTTTGCGTTGTAGAAGCACTTGGAGCCTTTTCATTACCGCGATGAGGAGGTCAGGAACGTCTGATTTCTTCTTGACAAATTCAATCCATGTATATCTTGAAAACTAATCAACAAGTACAAGGATGTACTTCTTTCTCGAGAGGCTTTGTGTGAAGATTGGCCCACAGAGGTCGATGTGAATCATGTCCTAGGGCTTGGAGCAGGAAGTTTCTGACTTGGTTCTGTGAGAAGCCCGTTTTAACTTCCCCATCTTACAGGATGAGCAGAGGTGGTCTTTTTCGAAATTGAGATCAGGAATCCCCTTGACCAACTTCTGTTTGGCAAACTTCTTTAGGACATCAAAGTTTAGATGTGAGAATTTTTGATGCCATAGCCAGTTTTCATCACTCCTATGGGAGACAAGGCAGAGAGTGTCTTGACCCACAGAAGGTTGAAAATTCAGAAGATAGAGATTTCCTTCTCTCTTCGCCTTAATGATGGTTTGGCCGAGCTTTATTTCGATGATGGAGAAACCTTTAGACAATCTTACTTCAAGACCCTTGTCGCAGAATTATCTTATACTTAGTAAATTGTGCTTCAATCCTTCAACGTAAGCCACCTTTACGATTGATATGTTCTCCTTGATGAGGGTGCCATATCCCTTGATAATCCCCTTGTTGTTGTCTTCAAAAGTAACAGAACCTCCAGATTTTTTGATGAAAGAGGATAACTGACTTCTATCACCAGTCATGTGCCTGGAGCAACCTGAGTCCATATACCATGGTTGCACATGCTGGTCCTGCGAGACAAATAAAGGGGTTTTAGGTACCCATTTCATAATGGGTCCTCGTCTGTTAGTCGGGGATTTGACATCCTCTTTTTCATCAGCCATCTTGGATTTGGGCTGATTTCCTTTGCCCTTAGCCTTTGCAGGCTTGGGCTTTTTCATATTTTCATGAGACTTAATATTTTTATATTGATAGACATGCTCAGAAAAATGCAGCGATGGTTTAACATGTAATTCCTCAGATTTTGCAAAAGAGTTAAACACTGACAGGTAGAACTTTTTGGACAAGAGTGTTTAACAGATTTCTTTTTATTCAAAGAAAAAGAAGTAAAAGCATAAGGTAAAGATTCTGTCCTAGCATTGGTTGTTGTTACAAACTTCCTATCTAGTACAGAATTTTTATTCGAAGGAGTAGGCATGGGTTTTACTTCTTTCCTGAGGAGATGCTTCTTCCCTTTAGCTGAAGGAGAAGAAAAATGCAGATTAGAATTTTCAGAAGCAGGCCACTTTTGTTTCTATTCACGAGTAAAGTTTATAAATTTAGATTGAAGGGTCGAGCCTTGTGAAGTTTCTTTGGCAGACTTAACATTTTTCAGCCTTCCTTTTTCTTTGTCTGAAGAATTCTTAGCTTCTGAAAGTTCAAATTTCATTGGGAGTTTCGAAATTTGTGGTTTCTTATCTTCAATAATCTTTGGTGACTCTCAGATTATTTCTTTCTTCAGATTCAGAATCAAGAAAGTCTCTTGTAGATTTCTCAAAATCAAAATTTTTATGAACATTCTTGGAAGAGAGGGGTTCTAAGGTTGAAGGTTCAGAAGAGTCTTTTGGGAGTTCCATCGCTTCTGATTTCTCAAATGAATTTTCAAGGTTACTTGAATTATTCATCGATCCTTCAGATGATGGTTCCTTACTAAGAATTTATTTTCCATCGGCAGCAGTTGCTGATGAACTTGTGGAGTTGATAACCAGAGACTCTAATTTAACCATAGGGTTTCCATCGATCTTTGGTTTTGGGGCATCATCCTTTTCATCAGAGTTCTTATTTGTGTTACACTCATAAACCACATTATCTAAATTTTTCCTCAAAATAATGGTTTTTCCATCGACTTTTACCCTTTTGAAATTAGCTTTGGGTTTTGGATAAAAGTCGGGTTTTTGAACACATCCAAGTTTAAAAGTGGATTCAAGGGTGGATTTCTTGCTCTCGATGAATGAGTCAAGATCATTGAATCCGATTCCTTGGAAATCCTTTTGGCCATTTAATTTTTCATAAACGCTTTGGGCATCTAGGTATTTCTTCAACAAAAGTTCATTGGTCTGAAGCTTCTGATGAAGAATCTCTTTTTCCTTTTGAAAGAAATCCTTAAGAGCTACTGAATTTAATCGTTTTGTCTAGATTCTTTCAAGGCTTTCACCTTCTTTTCTAAATCTTTAGAGATTCTCTTGTTTAGATCCATCAGTTTTTCTTCTTCTGATTTTTTCAGTGATGCAATGCAGGTTTTCTCTTTAACCAATTCAACTTTTCCTTCAGTAAGAAGATCAGTCTCTCTTTTGTGGAAACTAACTTCTTTTTCAGCTTTTAATCTTTCAGATTTTTCAAAATTTAATTTTTCGTTATAATTTAAGAAAATCTTCTGAAAGTTTTATGACCTTTAACTCTAACTCTGATGGAGCAGAGTTGGTTTCATCATGGGAAGAATCATATACCTGGTCATCGGAGTCAGAAACAGATTCTGCATTGGACTTGGCCATCAGACATATGAGTGCTTCGCTCTTTAGGATTGTACTTGTATTTGTTCATGTAATAGCCTGCATCCTTGACCAGTCGTCCTTTGCACTCCTTAGAAAAATGGCCTACCTTCCCACATTGGTATCAACGAAGGCCATCTTTCCTTCTGTCTTCTCCTTCTCTTCTATCTTCTCTCCTTTCTTCTCTGTCTTCTCTTCCTTCTCTTCTTTCATCTCTCTGATGAAATTTCACCGACTTCTGTTCATAAGATGGTTGATATTTCTCCCTTCTGGAGTCTCTTCTGCTGTCTCTTTCATAGGGCTTTTTAACGAACTTTTTCTGGAACTGCTTGGTTATCAAGGCCAGATATTTGGCAAATGCTTTGAGATCATCGTCAGAGTCAGACACTTCTTTTTCATATTATGACTCAACTATTAAGGCCTTCTTGCTCTTCTTATTGTGTTATTTGGAAGAGCTCCTCGTAACCTCCTTTTCTTATGTTGCCAGGGCAAGAGGTCCACCGATGGACACTTTACTCTTCAAAATATTTTTTTGTTGAGCAGCAAGTGTTCCATACACGTCATGAAGTGACCAACTATCTAAGTCTTGATTTGCTTGGAGAGACATCGACAGTTGTGTCCTCTCATCACTGAGACTTTTGAGGAAAAGGACATTATTTTCCTCTTTGGTCCTAGCAATGTCGTTTATGCGGCATTGATTTATCAATGTTGAAACGATCATATGTCTTATGTATTGGTTCATCGGGCAATGTTTTGAAGTTCGTGTCTTCATTCAAGCATTGCGTCCTACAGTTTTTCTTAGTCTTAGCGCCTCCCTCTAGTTGACTAGCCAATTCATCCCATATCTCCTTTGCTGTTGTACAAGCTTCCAGAGATTGGAATATGTCATTGGGAATGGCCATGATGATCAGCCTCTTGGCCTTCCTGTCTACATCTACTCGCTCGTTGTCATCTTCATCCTAGTTGCTCTCATCCTTTACCATGTAATAAGCAGCAACTTCTGCAGTAGTACTCGTTCCAGGAACTCTTGGAACAAGAGTTTGAGGAACATATGAGCCTTTCATTACAGATCTTAGGAGATTTCTGTCCATCCCCTCCAGGAAGTTCACCATGCGTATCATCAATTGTGGATACTCTGCACGTTGAAGAGTTTGAGGCTTGGTGAGGGAACCAACACTGTAGGCAGAATTCCAGTTGGCCATTAAAATGATTTGGAAGAGAAGAAGAAGATTTCAAGAATGGAGAAAAATTGAGAGATTTTGAATTTTCAGATTCAAATTGATCGTTTTGATTGGAAAATCAATCAATCGGCTCTGATACCAATTGTTGATCCCAGATCTCTCAATAACACGAAGATTTATGTTATGAAGAACCTAAATCTATCGTATGGATGAATAATAGTGAAGAACAACTTAAGAATATTCAAGAGAATTATGAAGCGTCAAAGGTCTCACTATTATTGCTTTTGATGAGAAGGAACGACTTTGATTACAAGGAATATAAAATTTATTTATGCTAGCAATCTATTTTAAGAGATAACTATCTAGGGAAAAGATATCTATCCAGAAATATGGAAATTATCTCAATCTACTTAACGAAATAGATATCCAGCTATTGATGAGTCATCTCCAGCTGTCTTCAAGGAGGCGTGTTCAACCAGGAGTCTTTATGAATCTTCTTGCTTGAATATCTCTGATTGAACCATTGTTGAATCCTAAGTGTTAATGACCAAAGGGGTGATGGAGATGCATTGTTCATCGCATCTCTGGTTGGTCTTTGACACTTAGGATTTCTTCCATCTTTTTATCCATCGGCCCTCTAAACTTCCATACTTGTATATTTTTCATTACTTTTACAATAAGAATTATGGGGTCTAACAGTATTTTCCAACGTGCACCACAGACTTTGTTGTCAGCATCTGAGCCAGAACTTGCACCTAACCTCCAGTAAAGACAAAAGGAAAAGGTGGATGTTCTGTGAAGCATTCAAAGCCTATAGGTTGTCGGACTTTGAAGGTACAATGGGTTTGATGCAGCACAGTCTACCTAACGCTGCTCAATATCTTGAGGAAGTTGGTTACGCTAGATGGGCAATCGCACTTCACTGGATTGCGTTACAGTGCAATGACTTCCAATATTGCGGAGTCTGTCAACTCAGTAACCCGGTTTGCACGTTACCTTCCGATAACAATGTTAGTGGAATTTTATCGGGCGACATTGCAACAATGGTATTTATTACGTTGGCGTAACGAAAGTAAATGCAACCATCCAAAACTATATATTTCTTTATGTAACATATGCTAATGATATCAAATATTTGCAGCTCAAGTGATGAATGCAGTGACTCCTTAGGCGGAGGCGAAAATAGAAAAGAGAATCCATAGGAGTGCAAATTGGAAGGTATATCTCATTAGCGGTTTGTTGTTTGAAGTTGGTGACAAGTATAAGAAAGAAACGTGTGATTTGCATGTTAAGACTTGTACATACATGCAATGACAACTTTCTGGTATAGCTTGCGGTTATGTGATATATGTTGCTCGAAGTTTAGATATTCAAGACTGCAGTCAATTTTGTTCTGTTTGGTTCAACTCCGATTCTTATCGTGCAACATACCAGGAGTAAGTAATTCCTCTTCCACCAGAAGGTGAATATGTGTTGCCCAACGAACGTATGAACGTCCTACCGCCTCCCTTGGACATACAAAACTCTGGCAGGCCACGTAACCACGATCGTATCCTGTCACGAGACGAGGAACCAATAGTGAAAACTTGCAGTCGATGCCACCAGAGTGGACATTTTCGATATAATTGTCCGAGTCTGATGCCAGCTCCTAGGCCGCGCAAGGAAATTTAAGTAGTCATCAAAGATCAGTTAGTCGACCAACCGATTGTGGTTCGTCTCAACCTGATACTACACAAGACTATGCATTTGATACTTACGATTTAAGTAAGTAAATGTACATTTGTAAAGTGTAGCTTTGTTGTTTTAATACTAAATGGCAGTTTGATTGAGAAATACATGAACATTAACCATTAATACATAGATGAACATTGCTAACATCAACTAAAACAACAACATTCATACGTAACATTACCATGAAAAACATCAATGAGAACAACAACATTAATACATAACATTCTTGTTAATTTCCTTCTGGATAAAGTTGTTTGCAAGATTCAATCCAGTACTGCTTTTCATTGATCATTTCCTACATCACGGGGTACCATTTCGCTATGTCCTTGACAAGTTTTTTCTCAGCTCGAATCTCTTTCTGCAATTGCTTTATAGTCTTTTTCTTCTCTTCGATCGCTTCTTCTACTATATTTTGTCTCTCCCTGTTTGTCCACCAATCATCACTAATCTTCTTTATCTCCGTTTTAGCTTTTCCTATGGATTTCTTCATCCTGGTAGGCATGGTTTGAGAAGACGGAGGGTTTGATGATGATGGGTTTGCAGCCATTTCTTGCAAGAAGTGGACAAGTAATTGTATAAGATTTAATATGGTAGGTATGAAGTTGTCATATTTGATTTCACAAGGCATCCTATTTATACACTATCGCCCCCTACGATTTAATAGTTGTCGTGGTGTTGTCAAATCCGGTCATGAACTTGCCAAGGACTAGTTAAATCATCTCTGACATTAATCGTCAGTAAAGCTTACAAGATTCGTTCTGAAACCCTGACCTATAACCCCTACCAATGTACTATCACCCCCTACGATTTAATAGTTGTCGTGGTGTTATCAAATCCGATCATGAACTTGCCACAGACTAGTTAAATCGTCTCTGACATTAATCTATAGTAAAGCTTACAAATGTAACACTCATATTTTTACCATGAGAAATGTTACGTAATCTAAAACAGATTCTCCAAAAGCACTCCAAAAATAATTGCTAAATTAAAACTTTAAGCCATTTACAGCGAAAGACTTGGAAAAAATAAATATATAACTTAATGTCAGCCCGTCCCATACCGGGTTGCTTTACAAATTTATCTATCATAGATGATTTCACCTAAATATTGAACTTAAATGGACTAGACAGGTCTTTATGTATGCCCTTATTTTTCTTTGTCCAACCTGAAACCTTTTGTCCCTGAGATGCATACTATGGTCAGCTTATAAAGCTCAATGAGTTCAGGGTTTGCGTGAGTAAAGATCATTTCACATCATACATATCAACTTGTAAATTTTGTACCAAATAGTATGCATTTTATGAAAAACATGCAACACTGAAAGAAAAGAGATCTCATAAATTTTCTGTTGGGTATGAGTCATTTAGTCACTGTCATTCCCTGAGTTGTCCGACCTGCACTTGTCTAAACACTCATTACGGGGTCGTGCCACTTGTCACGTGACTTACTAGTCAAACGACCACCCGTTAAAACTGATCATAAAACTTTCATATGAAATAACATGCTATAGTTATTTGAAAACAAAATAAATACATAGCAGACAACTGATCATAAAATAACATACTTATAAAATATATCATGTATGCAAACTGAAACATCATGCATATGTACACATTACCATATAAGTCATATAATGCTCGAAAATACATTTATACATAGGTATGCATCCCATTGTAAGTCTCATGAAGACTCACCTGATTGCGTATAGATGGGCTACCAATAGCTCTTGACCAAATGCCTACACATTTCATACCATAATATCTCATTAACGTCTTAATTTCTCAAAAAGTCAACAAAAGTCAACTATTGTCATTCTGACCTAACCTAAAGTCAAACTCCATATCCGAGCATCTTAACATGCTTCAAACAACTCTAATTGACCCATCATTAAAATCCCCATAAGTCAAACGTGTCAAAAGTCAACCCTTGGTCAACTTGGTCAACCCCGACTAACTTTAGTCAAACCCCATGACTAAAACTCGACAACGGCTTAAAACGTCAAAATAAGCATTTTATGTTCTTTTAAATCAACTATCTAATTTAAAGCGTCTCTATAATTGATTAACTCGAAATTACGACACTTTAATCTCAATATTAAATCATCAAAATATTTTAAGAAACCTCTCAGTACTATGTCTGATAACAACTCTTAACATCGATTTATCATTTTAACAACAAAATGAAACCTATGTTCCATATAAAGATGTCTTAGACAACTGATAAAATTAAATTCCGACAACTAAGAGAACATTTATTAAATTACTAATCAATTTAATAAACCACTTAGGAAAAGATTAATTAATCACTATTAATTCTCTAAAATAAATTAATATGATAATTAAATAACATACTATTTTTTTAAATTAAATTAATTAAACAATATAACTTATACAATATAATAAAATGAAATAGTATACTAATTGGTTAGATTTGACGTGGTTAAATTAATTACCCAAATACACCCAAGATGTTACATGGACTAAATCTTAAGTCAAAAAGATAAAACAACCCATAATAAAAGTAAGGCCCAAAAAAACGGCCCAGATGGCCAGCATCGGCCACCTCCGACTCCTACATCGCCCCAACAGCACCGGCGACCAGAAAACGGCCCTTTGCCCTCGTTTTTTCATCGTTTTCGATGATTCTTTTTCTTAAAACTCTAGAAAATGATTTTCCTTAACCATAGGAACAAAAATTAACTAAAACCCATCAAATATTGAGTCTCATATGCTCGTTTAAAGTTAGGGTCTTAAAACCACCCGAAAATCAGTAAAAACTCAAAATCGAACATTTAAAACTAAAATCTGAGATATAAGGCTACTAAGGTTTCATAGAGGACCTAAAAACGAAGCCAGCCATATAAAGAACTCGAAATTTGGTTGAGTATTTTACCTCCAATCGTCAATAAACGGAGCTTTTCGAACTCGAACTTCAACCTCTGATTTCTCTTTCGAAACCCGATGAAACTTCGGTTTTCTTGAAGCAAAAGTGTAGAGAAAAATGTTGGCTACAAAAGTGTCAATCATTTTTATTCAATCTTGTTGACTATGACAACAGTCGCGCAAGCATTTCAGGCATTTCTTAATGATTGTTTGTTCTTGCATGATTGTTTTTTTTTTTTTTTTTGTCTTAATAGTTGAAAATTGGAACTAATAAGAAGCTTCAAAGGAGTGATCGTTTTCACGTTTATGAAGTTTGCAGATATGATATATTTACAAAACAGGTCCTTCTGGTTTGGACCTGATAACATCTGACCCAGCCCCTAAACTATCATAAAAATGTATTCAGCCCCCTAACGTTATTACTTTTGACAACTTTACATATTTCACCCCTAATCTGACATTTTCCTTCATTTTTAATCTGATTTTCAAATATGTTTATATTTTTTTATCCAATAAAATAAAACTCATTTATTTTATTTTCTTTGTTATTTTTGCTTTCTAATTTATTTATTTACCTCATTTTGGGGTTTCACAACAAAATTCGTCCTGAAACTCTGACCTATAACCCCTACCAATGTACTATCGTCCCCTACGATTTAATAGCTATCGTGGTGTTGTTAAATCCAGTCATGAACTTGCTAGGGACTAGTTAAATCGTGTCTAACATTAATTGTCAGTAAAGCTTACAAGATTCGTCCTGAAACCCTGACCTATAACCCCTACCAATGTATTATCGCCCCCTACGATTTAATAGTTGTTGTGTTATTGTCAAATCCAGTCATGAACTTGCCACAGACTAGTTAAATTGTCTCTGACATTAATCGTCAGTAAAGCTTACAAGATTCTTCTTGAAACCCTGACCTATAACCCCTACCAATGTACTATCATCCCCTATGATTTAATAGCTCTCATGGTGTTGTCAAATTCGGTCATGAACTTGCCACGGACTAGTTAAATCGTCTTTGACATTAATCGTCAGTAAAGCTTACAAGATTCATCCTGAACCCCTAACCTATAACCGCTACCAATGTACTATCGCCCCTACGATTTAATAGTTGTCTTTGTGTTGTCAAATCCGATCATGAACTTGCCACAGACTTGTTAAACCGTGTCATAGTGTTATTATCTATATGTCCCTATTTAATGGGTTGACGTTAGAAGACTTATTAGTTGCTACCTTTTCCTGTTTTTCTTATAACAATGAACGAAAGCTCTTCTAGTTCTAATTTTAAACATCCAAGGACAAACGAGGAATGAGAGAGGATGGGAGAAGAATGGTGGAGAAGTCAACTACCACTAAAAATGCCCGATGATGAAAGGGAGGCTATCAAGGACTACCAACTCAAATTGGATATACTACATGAACAACGTGCGGACCTTGGTTCCAAAAAGGAGAAGATTGAACATGAGATGAACGAGCAGTTGAGATGGATTGCTGATGCAAAACAACATATTAAGCAACAACAGTGTTGGAGTGCTGATACAAGAAAGAAAATCAAAGAGGAAAAACTGAACCATAATGCATGGTTCTAACTTGCATGCGGGGAAACTGGAAGAAACATTAGGGGGAATGAAGATGGCATTGAAAAAAACACGAAAGGAAGAGAAAGAATTAAAGCATTCTATCTGCACGAAAAAATTTAGTTGTATCGGGTCAAAAATTTATTGTTGTCAATGTTCCTAGTTCGATCTTTTATAATTTATTGTACTTAAATGGTGACGATGTGACAAGTCCCCTTATATTTCCCAATAAATAACCTTGTTTTCCATCACAAACTTGTTCCACCATCAAGTATTCATTGACTTTCAACTCAGTAGCTAAAAAATGGTGAGGCATTGCAGCTGTGGCGTTGATGCAATCATCCAAACGTCATGGACCGATCACAACCCAGGCTGTCGATTCTGTTGTTGTTCATTACCTATGAGTGTTTTTCCTGTATGAAACCTTCGTATATAATTGTGTTTTCATATATATATATATATATATATATATATATATATATATTCCTTACTTTTTTGTAGAGAAGAAACTGTGGATTTATTGATTAGTTTGATACACCCATGTGTCTCAGATCTGTGGTAATTATTCCAGGGTTATTAAGATCAAAAAATAATCTTGTGAAACTGTTTTACAAGCTCGCCGGTTGAAGACGATGTTGGTGATAAGTTGGATTTCTTTTTTAGTGATTGTGATGTTTTTGTTCATCAAGACGATTGTAGGATAATTTTCATTTACGGTTTAATATTAACGAAAATCATTTAAAAAAAATAGTGCAAACAATGTCATTTACACCAAAAAAAACTTTTTATTGCACATAAGGTATACGTGTTGCATACAAAAGAGATTCCAAACGTTGACGAAACAACATTGCATGAAGGTTAGACGGCTCCACACAATGTACATCTTGTGCTTGGGACAACTGCTCAACAAACATACAATAGAACACCCCACAATCACCGAGGACTCCAGCCTGTCGAGGCACATATTCTTGATACATTACTTTTAAAGTCGGCAATCTGGGTGTCTCCCTGACCCCTATATAATATCCTATCTCCAATAGGAGTTCAGGCAGGTACTTCTTTAACACTTTGGTTAAAGCATTGATCTGTTTTTTGAACATTTCCGGAGGACAAGTATTGTATATAGTCAAACGTCATGACCTTACTTCTAGCTCCCTGGTCACCCAATGAGCATTTGTACGTTTATTGGAATGAATACCTGAAAAAATAAGTTGCGAATAAGAATTAATAAATAAATTATTTTTTATATACAACAAAATTGTTGCGTGATTCTACCGACCCGGTCGATGTCTCGCCATGACGGAAATGGCTCTAGTGTACCATCGCCTTAAACCTTTTGATCCGCAGGTCCAATATGTGAGTTCGATAAATTTGGTATCCAACAAGGCCGCATGATGGTCCAATGGTATGTCGGTTGCCTCTTGCGGAGCAGATACATGTTTCATGCATCAAGATGTTAAAAATACAAAACAATGGATTAATTATAATTAAATGAGTCAAAAATGTAAGTTTTTCAACTTTGTTAGTAAATAGTGTAATTCTCATACCTTATTTCCCAAATACCTTGAATCAAGTCTACCCAACAGTTGTCCCTAAAAGTCCTTTTTAGGCCGCAAAACGCGGAATGGGTAACTGATCAGCATCATACAACTGACCAACGTCTATAATGGATGTTGTGGGCATCGATGAGGGCATTTGGTTAACAGCTTTCTCGTCCCTTTTTTTTGCCTTTTAGGGTCATAAATAGAGATTTGATCCACCACGATTTCTTGCTCACTCGTTTCTCAGAAGCATCAGGCAGACAAACCTCTTCTTGCGACTCTACAAATGGGATGTAGCATGATGTAGATGCTGCAGCATTCATCACAGGTTGCTGCTGCGGCATAAACTGTGTACACACAATCCAAGATAAATTAAGAAGTTTATCTAATTTAATTGTTAACTTGATATATAAAACCATTAAAAAACTTCAACATATTTACCGTATCCTCAAAGTTGTACGGCGGCGGTATATACTGTGTACGCACAATCAAATATAAATTATTATTTTTTTCATATAATTATTAACTTTTAAATTAAAATCAGTGAAACCTTAAACATATTTATCGCATTCATCGGTGCATACTAAGGCATCAAAGGTGTGTCCACATGCGCCATCGGTGACTGATACCGCATCATCCAATATAAATTTAATGTTTATATAATTGTTAACATGCAAATTAAAACATCAACAAAAATAAGCACTCTTACATAGTCGTCATGCGGAGGCATGTATCGTGAAGGATCAACCGTAGGTCCTCGTCCACGCACATCATTCTCCCATAAACTAAATCTCGCTTCTTGCGACCCAGATTTTTCATTTATAAGGTCTTTAACTGAAGCGATCTTTTCATCGACCTCAATATGTACCTGGCTCCATTGATCACGCCATTGGACGTCGATATATATCGCAAATGAATGGCGATGTTGTGGCTCATATTGTGGTCTATGAGAAGTGTGCGCTGCAAATTATTGACGTGTTGTCAATGGTTAGACGTCATTGTCATCGTCATCATTTGATTCGTGACTCATCCCTTGATCGGGGTCCGACTGTCCATAATAGTTATTTGACAAGAATTCTCTGTTTTCAATCCACCATTGGGCCGACTCCTCCAAATCTGTCGGCACCAACGAGGTCAGGAGGTGAGATGATTTCTATAAATATATAAATCAATATAATTTTTTAAACATAAATAACAAAAAAATTGGCAAAACTTAAACTTATAATAAATGAAACCAAACCTTGTCAATAATGGATAATTCACAACACTCTTTCCATTTCATCATTTTCTTTCGTTTCCATCCAATAGCCCTCGGGATGGAAGGACTATAACGAAAAAAATGTTGGTTCGGGGAAATGTCTCCAAGATCCATATCTGGTAGGTTACGAAAAAAAATGGTAAGAAAATGCAAATTAATCAGTAAATAAGATATTAAAAAAAATTATAACCGACCTTGAAGGCGTATATGAACCCACATAATATATACTTGTTTGGCGGCCAATTTTTGTGTTTGCGTCGCTCTAAAGCATTTTTCAGTTGTTTATCAACCAGATGTAAAACCCAGTGTTGGATATTGTGGTTCTTCTTTCGTCCAAGAAAAAACGAATGGGGCATTATTACGAGGCAGACACGCACCGCATCATCGTCTGATATATTATTTAAGTCGGACAATTTATTTTCAAAATGCTCGACTTTAGTATTATAAAGATTGTTAGGAAACAATCTTCTAATAATATTCGGTATGGTACAATGAGACGGGCCAAGATCCGGCCCAAATCTTAAACTCGTGATCAAACAGAACTGATGTCTGCCGAACCGAAAATGGAACCCTCCAACCCGATAATATATTTCTTTAGATTCAAAAGAAAAAGAGGAGTATTCACATTACACCATCCAGTTAATTAATGAGTAGTCTGAATAATTGTTACATAAATTTAACCATGGGCCAAAACATGTATTCCATAACATGTTTAACCGCATTCCATTATTTGATAAAGTTACGTAACTGAACACCTGAAAAAAAAAATTAAAAAACAAATTAATTTATATAATATATACATACATTATATATATATACAAATAGATATATACATATATATATATA
>NW_020200623.1:31458-101424 GCF_001531365.2 Cynara cardunculus var. scolymus
ATATATATATATATATATTCAAAAAATTGAGAAATTTTACCAGTTGTTCCATAGTGTTAGATGATTGTTCCACGTTTGGGGTGGCGGCAAACGGTGGTTGGTGGCGGCAAACGGTGGTCGGTGGCGGCACACGGTGGTTGGTGGCGGCAAATGGTGGAGGATGGAGGTGGAAGGTGGTGGATGGCAGCGGAAGGTGGTGGATGGCGGTGATGGACGGTGGTAGTTGGCAGCAAAAGGTGGGGGCGGAAGGTGGTGGATGGCGGCGGAAGGTAGTGGATGGCGGCGATGGACGGTGGTAGTGGGCCGCGGAAGGTGATCGGTATCGTGAAACGGTGGTGGATGACAGTGGACGGTGAATGGTGGTCGTCAGTGATCGGTGATCGATGGATAACCGTGAAAGGAGGAAAAAGCTCGGTTTTCTAAAGGTGGGAGGTGGATGTCGATGGGGATGGTGATTATGGTCTCCCCGACTGCCTATTTATATAAACCGTTACGTAATAAGACAAAATACATCGTCAAATCGGCGTCAAATCATACACTAAAAGACGAAATAACGATCAAACTACGTAAATCAGATATAATATTTGATTTTTGTCCCCCAAATCAGATAAAAATAATATTTTTTGTGTCCACAATTATCATTGTTTTTTTTATAAACTAAAACCATGACATTTGGTCCTAAAAAGATTAAAAAAAAACAGTTTAAATATTGTCTCATATTTATTAAAAACACCCTTAATTGTCAAATCGATGTAGACACTAAAAGACGAAATAGCGGTCAAACTACGTAAATCATATGTAATATCTGATTTTTGTCCCCCAAATCAAATAAAAATAATTTTTTCGTGACCACAATTATCATGGTTTTATTTTATAAACTAAAACCATGACATTTGATCCTAAAAAGATAAAAAAAAAAAAGTTAAATATCGTCTTATATTTATTAAAAACACCCCTTAATCGATATAAAAAAATGGATAAAAAAAAGCATCACCCCCAGGGGTGATCGGGTGACGTGGATCACCCCAGAGGGTAGATCCCAATATCGAGACAAATAGTGTTGGTTTTCTAAAGTAGATACATGTGGGTCCCATCAAATTAATTTTTTAGTATTTTATTTGTACTTTTTGGTCAAAGAACAGGGGATCGCTCCGTGGGCGATCCGTGTGGGTATTTTCGCAATTTCGGTAAAAGTTTGCTATTTCGTTAATATATCAAGTATATTTTGGTCGTTTTGGTGAATAACCCTTATTTAGAATGTTGTACGTATGTAAATAGATTTTGAATTAACTTTCGATCTATTTCAACTTGGGGGTGTTTGGGATTTTCTTATTTAAAAGAATTTATGTTTTTCTGTAAAAATGTTTATCAACTTACGTGATGTCAAATCAGAATTTTATAAAAAATGTTTGGATTAGTTTATGACGGTACCAAAACGTAATAAGTTGATAAGTTCTTTTTTAGTGTTTGGCAAATTTTGTTTATATATATATAAAATGATCAAAAATGATATGAAAAGATTCTCATCCTCAGCCAAAAACAGGGACCAAGGGTTTGATCGCCGGCCAAATTAAAGTTTGCAAGTGGAGGTCGATTTCAATTTCGATTTTGATTGTGAATTTCGATTTTGATTTTGCAGGTGAAGGTCGATTTCACTGATCGCTTGAATTTGGAGAAGGTAGGTT
This sequence comes from Cynara cardunculus var. scolymus, assembly GCF_001531365.2. Classification (NCBI taxonomy): domain Eukaryota; kingdom Viridiplantae; phylum Streptophyta; class Magnoliopsida; order Asterales; family Asteraceae; genus Cynara; species Cynara cardunculus. The sequence continues at coordinate 33,144 of NW_020200623.1, forward strand.
CATAGTTAAAAAGATAAAATGGTTTCCAAAGCTAATAAGTTGAATCTGATAAGTTAGAAATGAGTAACTTATCAAAAACTTTTTATTATCAGTTTGGCACTGCTATAAACATTTTTTTCTCATCTAAACATTAAAAACTGTTTATTACCAGTACAACACTGGGATAAATAGTGTAAATAGACAATCTCAAACACCCCTTGCTCAGTTTAGCCAATAAAACCGTTTGGAGTTGATTACATTGTACTTCCCGTAGTTTGTTGAAAATTTTAGTTTTCATCCTTTAACTTTGTTTATTACAAATCTTTCCTTGTGGTTTATATATTTTTTCGGTTTTCATCCCTTCTACCAACATTTGTTATCTTCGTGTCGTTAAACGTCTCGTGTTCTCCATCAAGTTTGTCAAGATGGTACTAAAACAAGCTTGTGCCTTCCTTACCTACAGGCGGAGATAGCAAACGACCTCTCAAACAAGCTCGTCCTTGAAGAGATTAGAATAAAGTCGGCCACAAATGTCGAAGCCTAACGGATGAAACGATGCAATAAGCGATTGTGCATAACACATCGGTTTATTTTCAAAGGCTGTTATGTTAGAATATTTCTAATAGATTATCTATAATTTCTCTAAAAGGGATACAGAAAAGTAAAAATCTTCAAAAAGAAATTACACTTAACTTTAAAATTTCAATATTAATTATTATCAAAATATTTTACAAAAATATCTAGAATAGTAAATAAAAGTCATAAAATATTAAACTCAGCAAGAGTAATTTCAAATCTCAAATTTGCACCTTTTCTTATCTGGAATATAATACCCCAAAAAATAAACAAGTATAGAAACTATAAATGTAAACCACGATCAAATCTATGAAATCATTGGTTTACATATTTCTCTAAGAGGCCGTTTACCTAAATGCTTACCCAGTAAACGCTTATTGTTAGGAGTCAACAATATAATTGATTTTACCGGGTAAAATTGTAGTACATCAAAACATATTTATGCAACAATTTATCTGGTAAGCGCTTACCCGGGTAAGAGTCCTCACTCTCACTTACCGGGTAAGACTCTCCATCCTTATTATCGCTCTTACCAGGTAAGATTCGTGCCCCTTGCCATGTTCATTCGGTGAGGAAAATTGCTTAGTAAGTACTTACCGGGTAAGCGTTTAATAAACAGCCCCTCAGTCTCCAATTAATTTCTTCCACTATAGTTTTTTTAGAGAACCGCTAAAAATTTGAACCAAAGAAAAGAAAAAAGAAATAATCATCACAATTAAAGTAATGAGACACTAAACATCACTAGTGGAAACAAGAAAAAAAAAAAACAATTCTCTCTCTAAAACATTTGATTTTAAAGTTTGTTATCCAAATATGAGATCATTAGAATTAAAGTAACGAGACTCCCAATATTCCAATAAATTTTAAAAAAAAATCATATAAAGTAAATAAGACACTAAACATCATTAGTGGAATTGTGGAAACAAGAAAAAAAAATACCAATTCTCTCTCTAAAACATTTGATTTTAAAGTTTGTTATCCAAATATGAAGATTTTTCCTATCTGTTTCCTACTTTATTTTAACAAAAGTTTTAAAGAATCAGTTGAAGTCTTGGTGATGATGCAAAATGAGATGGTTCGACAAGTATGATGAGAGAGGGTAGAAGTCATCATTGGAGAACAAGGCTAAGGATCATGTGAGAAGCGCAATAAAATATCTGAACCCTGGATCACTTTTAATTTTATGCACACCCATGAATTATGCTTTAGAAGGGAATTGATCCGGTGCATCTCATTAGCGTTGACATTCAATTAAGATTGATCCAAGGGTAGATATCTCTTCTTACGTTTCCTATCATAATTCCTCTCCCCATCGGAACCCAACTCTGAAGAACAAATGGCGTTTCAAAAGGATTGTTTCAAGTGTCTATGAAGGGAAAATTTTACAAGGCAACCATCAAACCAGATATGTTGTATGGATCTTACTACTGAGGGTTGGGCAATAAAGAAGGTGCATGAGAGGAAGCTAACGGACCATGTCAGACACGACAATGAACAAGGTTTTCTGTTCGACTTGGAGTTGCATCTACCATGAAATAAGTTGAAAGAGGGAAGATTCCGCTTTTTTGGACATGTTCACAAAAGAAGGATGGCGTCACAACGGTCGAAGGGTGAGGAGGATGGGAAGGAGCGGCTAAGCCCGGAAATGGCGGCCTTGAACATCCAGAGAGCATGGCTTCTAATAGGAGTACCGGGGAACTTAGGACTAGAGGGTCGGTAGTGTAAGGCAGAGGGTAAAGGGTGAAGGTTAGAAAGCCAACAACTAGGTTATTTGACCTTTTTGCTTACTTGTTTTGTGTAGTTTCACATACTCTCTTCGATGATGTATTCATGAAAACAGTCTCTCTACTCCTTTGGGATAGAAGTAAGATCTTAGACCCTACATCTGAGTAACGACATTTGTTCGATTTAATAATTCATGTTTTGATTTCAGGATCTTTTGTTCATCTTAATATAGTCAATAATTCATGTTTTGATTTCAGGATCTTTTGTTCATCTTAATATAGTCTCCACCACACAAACTAGTTGGCTAATCATTTGTTTCCTCCCTAGCAGCCTAACACTAGAAGAAGACAAATAAATCTTGCCAGTCGAACATCCCTCAAACTGAACCAACTGAGTTTTTTTCGGAGTAATAATCCCAAAGCGCAAGCAAGCTGCTGCCTTGCTTGCTGTTCCAGTACAATGCTATAGAACTGAAAATTTCAGCCTTTGGGGAGACCCAGCCAATCTAGTTTAAGACATCCGCGATTGTGAAGTTTTGCTTGTTCAAGTTGCTTAAACTGGCTAAAGTAACCTTGGAGACATACATTCAAATCCCAAAATTATGTATTTAGGATCATAATATGGAAAGGTTCGTTTCAGCATACCCATTCCCTATGTGTATTGCCCAATAAACTATCAAGGGTGTGTCAACAGGAGTAGAACAAAAGTTTCGTTCCGGAAATCTGGTTTCTAAGGTCTTTAAAGATAAAAATGGAAGATTGTACTTGATTGTGAAAGTGGAAGTGGCAAGCAATCTTACTTGGGTCTTAAGAAATAAAGCATGTAGTGCCACTTCTCTCTTTAATTAAAGTATGAAGCACTATAAAAGTACTTCAAGCAGAATAAAGCTAGTACATATGCCATTTTATATCATCATGTATAGAACAAGAAGCAAAAAGAAACATTATGATTACATGCGTTTCACGAAATTGGATCAAGAAAGTGATGTGTTTTAAAAAGGAGCATAACATAAGAACAAAGATGCAGAACATATGCAAGATATCATGAATGGAACAAAAAGCACCCATCTCTACATTCCTCCCACAATACCAATTGTTTTGTCGTTTCTGTGTCTCTCTCACCCTCTTCCCATTTCTACACTCAGGAAGAAATGCAGTATCAATCACATTAAAAGATACAATGAAAATGTAAAAAAAAAAAAAGTAGAATGTAACACATGATTGAAGAACAAATACAGAGTAATCATGTATCAGTAACTAGTAGGATAGTAGTACCCGGCTCCATTAACTGGTGGATATCCATAAGGCATCACGGGTGGTTGCCCAGGAGCTATATATCCACCGTTGTTGATCTTGGTCAAACTACCTTGACCTTGCATCCCTTGGCTAGCATACTGTTGCCAGACCCCCTGTTCTTGCACAAGTAACTGTTGTTTCTTCTCCATATCTGCCATTTGGACGTAAGAAGGTGGAGGGACACTCAATGACGCTGCAAATGGGTCCCCCCCAACCGTTTGTACCGACCCATCAGGTGCAGGAAGTGCCAATACGGGTGTGGCAGTCTTCCCTGGCAAAGCCACACTGCTAGCACTACCACCAGTTAGCTGGGAGGTGCTAACATGTTGCCTCACCATTCCTTGGTCATACATTCCATTAAGAAGCAACGGGTCAAGTCCACCACCCATTGCTGCCTTCTGTTTCTCTAGATTACTGGCAGTTTCCACCAATGCAAGTTCCCAATCGGCTTTTCCTGGTTCTGCAGCTGGATTCTGCCAAGCAGAGGTTACCTCAGGCTCACCATTTGACCCAAATGCTTCCCACTTCCCGTTGGTATTGTTTGCTGCTGGACCTGCAAACAATGCCAATGCAAACCTATTTCCTTGATCATCTGCTGTCAGTGCCTCCTCTCTTAAATCCACTAAATCCCCGGCATGTCGTGGTTCAGCCTTGGGTGGCTCAGGCTCAGGAGGCGGTGGTGGAGTATACGTCTCTGGCGCTGGCAAAGCCTTTATATCATTCATATTAGGTGGTGGCTCTTCTTCTCTAACCTGTTCCTTGACCTCCGGCTTCTTCTCGGGGCTTTTCATAGCCTTGGCTCTATCTCTCACAAATTCCTCCAATGTCTCTAGTAATTTAGCAGTTATCCTCTGAACTTGGGGATACTCTGAAGATCTTGCAATGCCCATATCCTTGCACCAATTATAGAAACCTATAAGCTCATCAATCTGCTTGGCAGCACTAACATAAGCATCGAATGACTTCACACAATCCTGATGATCCATATCAAAGAACCGATCAAGCAAGATGGCGAGAACCTCGCATATATCAGCATAAAGCTTAAAGCTCTCTTGCACAACAGGGTACAGAGCAGCCAATACCATCCTGCTGTTCCTTGCTAGACCTGTGGGTCTGCATGACAAGATCCGATCCAACAACCTCTGTAAATGCCCCATCTTCCCAAAGATCCTATCGGGTTTCATATCCCTCAAAGGGGTCACATTTTTTTTCTCCTGAGAGGATCCAATAGATCCCTCTCTTACATCTCCAAAAGATCTTGACCTCCTCATACTTCCACCATACCCAGGCTCATTAGGAAATTCGTTGTTACCATAATCATTCCCATGATATGGTGGCGACCTCCACCGATCTTCCCTGAGCCTGTCAGGTACTTCCATACCACCGTTGTTTTCCTTCCTCTCATAGGCAATCAAATCCAGTTTCTGGTCTAGGTAAAAACCATAAGTCCTCACAAACGTAGAATGATCCCAAGAATTTGAATGGGCCTCATCACGAAAATCCGACATGTTAAGCAACCTCGTTCCCCTCCTAGTAGCATACATGATTTCCTGCTGAAAAACCGCATCGCCATCATTCAACAATCTGTGGATGAGAACCAAACACTTGAGTGCCACAATCCAATCACGAGTCTTGCTCAACCTTTTTGATACCGCATGAACGCAGGCACTGACATATCCACGTGAGTAAGATGTGAGCTGCAAGATCTCTCGGATGTACTTCTCACTGGCCGGATCATCATCGTGACTGGTGGCTTTCACTATGGCAACCTCTAACTCAGGAGCCATATTGCTAGCTACCTTAGCTATTCCAATACTAGTTTGATCCTTCACCGCTCCCATGGCCTTCCGCAAAGCCATAGTTCCGTTCCTTGTTCTGCTAAACCCTAAAAAAGCAAAATTACATAAAGCAGGTACATTTAAATCTCTGCATACCTAAGAAAACAAATCTCACAACTTTCATTAACATATCACAAACACTTGTGGATTTCCCAAGATCAAAATTAGCACCGACTCATAAAAGTCAAGAATCAAACAAAACAAATGCATATCAATGGTCGATAAATCAGATGTCATCGTTATTTTACATTTCGCAACTCCACAAACCATGAAAAAAATCATAAATACACCACATCAAACACATATCATCTTTTTTATGGATCCATCATTAATCAAATCAATTTTTTATGGATCCATCATTAATTGTTCTTCTACTTGGGAATAACCGAAATCAAATCCATATTAACAATCGACGCACAATCACATAAACAGTTCCATCACAAGTTTACCAAACAGCTGAATTCTTATTTTTTTTTTCCAATTAAGATACAGTTATAACGAAATTGACTAGGTTAATTTTGCAAAACCCCATACCGTAAAATATCAACAACAGACAATACTTGGAAAATCCGGTGGATGATTAGATCGGTTGACTTTATGGACAATCGAGTCAAAGTTTAGATCTGAAGTCGAAGAAGAAACATCTGGTGTCACGTCTTGTTTTCGTCTCGCCGGAGATCTCTCTCTCTCTCTCTCTCTCGAGCTGATTTTTCTGTAGAGAGAGAAGAATAGAAATGGACTTAGAATAAGAGATGAGGATGGTTGAATTTGAGCCGTTGGATCAGTGAGACCAAGGAAGGTTCTATGTGAGGAGCAAATCATTCCAGAACGTGGCTCTGTCTTTATTGTAAACCCTTCTATTTTCTTAATTTTTTATTTGAAGTAATTTATCTAAAATCCTGTAAAATACTGACATGATTAAATTACCGATAAGGAATTTTTGGAATTAAATGTTTTAAAATAAGATTTTATAAAATTTAAGAACCAAATTATTTATACTATATTATAAATAATTTGATAAAAAAATTTAAAAATTATTTTTTATGCATAAGATATTGTTTATTGATGTATATTACTTAAAATTTAAGATTACAAGTAAATTGTGCATAAATACAACTTATTAAAGTTTCATATTTGAATTTGTGTAACTAACTACAGATAAACATAATCAAATATTGGATAAACATCTCATTTTAAATATATAAAATCTAAAATATAATTAGGATAACTATTAGGTTCTAACAGAATACTTTAGTTATTATCTTTATAAAAAATTATATTATTAAACGTAAAATTAATTTATTTGTTACTAAACCTAAATTAAATTATAACTGAAAAATTAAATTAAGAAAATTACACCAAAACACAAGAACTTTCAAAAAAGTTAATTTGATACTGATATCGATATATATTTATTTTTTTTCAAAATTTTATCATATTTTCAAATTTTTATTTTATTCAAATATAAAAACATTATCGTTTTCTCTCAAAACCACATAAAACGGTATTATATCGACATAAAAATGGAATAAAACGAAATACTGAAATCAAGATGTATCTCGATGCATTGCACGAGTACCTTTCTAGTAGATTATAAAGAGAATTATATGTCATTTATTACTGTCGTGATTAAGTTTTTGATAAAATATTAACGTTTACAATTTAGAAATATTAGAAGGGTACTTGCACAATGTAGCGAGATACATCTCGATTTTAATGTTATTTTTTTTTGTTTCATTCGATATTACAATACAGTTTTATGTGGTTTTGAGAAAACGATAATATTTTTATTTTTGAACAAAATATAAATATGAAGATATATCATTAAAAAAATCATTTTTTATATTATTATCAAATTAACTATTTAAAATTTCAATTTTTTTATGTATTTCTTTAATTTATTTTTCGTTTAAAAAATATAATTTTATAAAGATAATAATTAAGTATTTTGTTAGAACTCAATAATTATCTTAAATATATTATAGATTTTATATTTAAAATCATGTTTATCATGTATTTGATTATGTTTAACTGCAGTTAGTTACAAGAATTCAAACATTAAGTTTTAATAAGATATCTTCATACACATTCTATTTGTAATCTTGAATTTTAAGTAATATACATCAATAAATAGTATTTTATGTATAAAAAATGTTTTTAAAAATTTATATCAAATGTTTTATAATATAGTATAAATAAATATATATTTTTTAATTTAATATTAAAATTTATCATCTTCATATAACTAAATAAAATTTTGTGTGGGGAAAGAGATAAGAGTGTACGGAGCATTGTACGAAGAAAACAAAATATATACTATATCACAAAGTATCTGATAAATATTTTTAAAAATTATTTTGTATATATAAAGTATTGTTTATTAATGTACATTACTTAAAATTCAATATTACAAGTAATTTTGCATAAATATAACTTATTAAAGCTCTATTCTTAAATTTGTGTAACTAGCTACAGATAAACATAATCGAGTAGTCAAAGACCTTCCAGCCTAGTGGTAAAGGCTTGGGCATGGCATAGTCATGAACCCGAGTTCGAGCCCTGGGAGGGGAGTGTTGGCGACATTTAAGTGGGGCCATGTTTAGCCTCCAAATTTGCCGGGGATTAGTCGGGCTTTGGCCCGGACNGACATTTAAGTGGGGCCATGTTTAGCCTCCAAATTTGCCGGGGATTAGTCGGGCTTTGGCCCGGACACCCTTACAAAAAAAAAAAAAAACATAATCGAATACGGGATAAACATCCAGTTTAAATATATAAAATCTAAAATATAATTAAGATTATCTATAACAGAATGATTAATTATCATCTTTATAAAAAAAAGTACATTGTTAAATCAAATATAAATTATCTTGTTATTAAATCTAAATTAAATTATAATAAAAAATTGAATTTAAAAAGTTACATTAAAAAACAAGAACTATTAAATAGTTAATTTAATAATAATATCAATTTATTTGTTTCAAATTTTTATGTTGTCTATAAATTTATATTTTATCCAAAAATAAAAATATTATTATTTTCTTAAATTCATATAAAATCATATTGTATCGATATAAACAAATAATAAAAACTAAACAATAAAATCTGAAATTTATTTTCCAGCGTTACACGCGTATTTTTTTTGTTTTATTCAATTACAATAAAGTAAAATGAATTAATTATTTAGTTTTGGGAGGAAATTTCAGTTTGAAATTTATCCATTGTTTTGTCTTTTGGCTTTCGTCTATTCCAAAGATTTTCGTGACCTTTGCAAAACCTCATTGTTTTGGTCGCTTCCATATTTATGTTTTTTCCTGGTTAAGTCGAGTTATATGAAAGAATATTTTTGTTAATCAATCTTGGCTATTGATTTTTATAATAAATGATTGTGATTAATTATAATAAAAAATTAATTTTTTAAATTTAAAGTTTTAAAAAACATATGTAAACAAAGGGAAAAAGAGTATTCAGGTAATTTTTTTTATGTAACTCTCATATCATTAATTAAGAGTTACAAAATCAAAAAATCTTATTATTTTTGGTAATATTGTAAGAATGATATGAACACATTTATATATGTATGAACAATTGTGTCAAATATGAACAAAAATTGACATTTATATGAACTTGGACTGCATAGCATTTATGAACACAATATGAACACAATAACAAAGTTAATATTTTAACCAAGATTATTGTGTTAAATTTGTTAACCAAGTTCAACCAGTGAAAATCCATCTTTTATCTAGGTTCATATGCATCTCATAATTTAATGACATGGGTAAATACGTAATTTTAGTTTGTATGTACTCCCATATCATTAGTTAGGAGTTACAAAATCAAAAAAAATCCCATAATTGTTGTTGATTTACTATTGATCTTGTTTTTCTATAATATTGATTTATCTATCTATAATGTTCTTGAGTTTGTGATTGTTAAAGCAGACCCGATAGTAAAGTTTTCGATATCGTTCAAGCTAATATGGATAAACTCATTGAAAAATAAAACGACAACAATGAGAAGGTTAAAATGGTTTACGATGACAATCGGACCTCGAGTTCCGGAAGTGAAGACAATAATGAAAGTGTTTGTATTGATAATGGATTAATATGTTATTGTATTCGTTTTAATCAAAATTATGTTGATTATGACGTTTTTGTGTTTTTTATAGTTCATATTGTGTTGATAGTTTTTTTCTTTAATTATTACTACAAGGTCAATTCATATGTTCCAATGGAATGAGTTCATCGTCAACTTAATTTGTTATGCAATCCAATTCTGATAACCATTCGGCTCCATCAGTTGCTTGTGATGCTTGACCTGCAATAGACTACAACTAGTGTTCATATATGTTCAGTTGTGTTCATATATGTTCTAGTAGCGACATGAATTAAGACATCTAATATTGAATTTATAATTTTTGTTAATTTATTATTGATCTTATTTTTTTATAATATTGATTTTTCTATCTATAATGTTTTTAAATTTGTGATTGGTAGAAGAGACCTAGTAGTAAAGTTTTTGGCATCGTTTAAGCTATTATGGATAAACCCATTGTTCATAATGAAGGAACTATTGTTCACAAGTGTTCATATTGTGTTCATATGTACACTAGCTGTATATCTCAATATTGGTTCGCTCCTGAATGTGTTCATAATGAAGGAATTATTGTTCATATTGTGTTCATATGTACACTAGCTGCATATCTCAACATTGGCTCGCTCTTGATTGTGTTCATGATGAAGGAACTATTGTTCACAAGTGTTCATATGTATACTAGTTGCATATCTCAACATTGGCTCGCTTATGAATGTATTCATAATGAAGGAACTATTGTTCATAAGCTGTTCATACCTTTTCTTTTCTTTCGTGTAGCAACTATTCTTATTATGCTCATATTGTGTTTATAAATGCTATGCAATCCAAGTGCATATATATGTCAATTTTTGTTCGTATTTGACACAATGATTCATATATATATGTGTGTGTGTGTGTGTGTGTGTTCATATGGTTCTTACATTAACAAAAATAATGAGATTTTTTATTTTGTAAGTCCCAATTAATGATATGAGAGTTACATAAAAAAGAAAATTACCTAAATACTTTTTTCCCCTTTGTTCACATATGTTTTTTGAAATTGTAAATTTAAAAAATTATTTTTTATCATGATTAATCTCAACCATTTATTGTAAGAATCAATGGCCAAGATTGGTTAACAAAGTTAACACAATAATCTTGGTTAACATTTGAACCAACCTTTATATATATTATATGTATATATATATATATATATACTAGGTTCGATCTCTTGTATTACACAGGGTAATTTAAAAAAATTAAATCATATCAGAAACTTATCTTACAGATATGAATGATCATCGAAAGTACGATGCTATTTCAGATTTGTATTCTTGAAATAACTCTGAAAAATGACTGTTCAGACTTGTATTTAGAAATGAATATACCAGTAATTAGTTAAAATGAAGTTAACCCTAGAATAAAATTAAATTTAGAAAATAAACTATATTAGTAAATTGAATTTAAACTTAGAAGTTAATTTAGAATAATTCTCCAGACTTGTACTCTTGAAATAATTCTGAAGTAAAACTCTATAGACTTCAGATCTCTATATAGGTAAGCCAGAAGCTCTGCATGCATTATGTAGAGGCTCTGCATGCATTATGCAAAGGCTCTGCATGGTGCCCCATCTGGAAAAGAAGACTTCAGAGTTCGGGTGAGCTAACTTTGAATAATGACTCTTCAGACTTGTACTATGGAAATAACTCTAAAGTAAAACTCTGAAGAATGGCTCTTCAGACTTCTACTCTTGAAATAACTCTGAAGTATAAAATCAATCCCACTAAATCAGAGTTCAGACTTCTAAGTCTGAAATAAAAAGACTTTAGAGTTGAGACTTTAGAGTTCGGGTGAGCTAAATTTGAAAAAGAAGACTTCAGAATTCGGGTGAGCTAACTCTAAAGAATGATTCTTCAGACTTGTAGAAAACTTCAGAGCTCAGACTTCTAAGTCTGTAAAAGAAGACTTCCGACTTCTTTTTCTAAGTTTAAAAAAAAGACTTCAGAGTTTGGACTTCCAAATCTGAAAAAGAAGACTTCAGAGTTCAGACTCCAAAGTTTGGGTGAGCTAAGCCTGAAAAAGCAGACTTCAGAGTTCGAGTGATCTAATTCTTTAGAATGACTCTTCAGGCTTGTACTCTTGAAATAACTCTGAAGTATAACTCTGAAGAATGACTTCAGACTTATACTCTTGAAATAACTCTGAAGTAAAATTTAAAGAATGACTTCAGACTTGTACTCTTGAAATAACTCTGAAGTAAAACTCTAAAGAATGACTTCAAACTTATACTATTGAAATAACTCTAAAGAATAAATCTGAAGAATGACTCTTCAAACTTGAATTTAGAAATGAAACTATATCAATAATTAGTTAAAATAAAGTTAACCTTAGAATAAAATTGAATTTAGAAATGAAACTATATCAGTAAATTGAATTTAAACTTAGAAGAGCTTCTGTGTCAAATCTGAAGGCGAAGTCTGAAGACCTTGAGTTTAGAGTTATTCAAATACCCAATATCTTTGAAAAAGACCCCATGGTAAAGTTTGCATCATACAGAGCAAGACCAACCAGAACTCCTCTGGTCCTTAAGGACTAGAGCCCTTATGGACTCACCGACAAAAAGCAAGACCAACCCAAAAGCAAGGCCAACCAAAGGCCTCTACTCGAGCCTCTGGGTCAAAAAAATGTTAAATACTTAAAGAATTTGAATTTCAATTACAACCAGAGACCCTTTGGTTCCTTTATGATGGATCAGAATATTTTTCCAAGGTTTAAATAAACAACCAGAAGCAAAGCCATCCAGAAGCCAAACCAACAGAGGGGCTCTGGCTTACAAGACTAAGTCTAAGTCTAAGTCTTAAAAACTTATATTCAAAGTCTAGATAAGTTTATTACAAGACGTGTACTCTTGAAATTACTCTGAAGTAAAACTCTTCAGACTTCAGAACTCTGTATAGGCAAGCCAGAAGATCTACATGCATTATGTAGAGGCTCTGGATGGTGCTTCGTCTGGAAAAGAAGACTATAAAGTTCGGGTGAGCTAACTCTGAAGAACGACTCTTCATACTTGTACTCTGGAAATAACCCTGATAAAAAAAACTCTGAAGAATGACTCTTTAGACTTATACTCTTGAAATAACTATAAAGTATAAAATCAGTCCCATTAAATTAGAGTTCAGACTTCTAAGTCTGGAAAAAAAAAGACTTAAGAGTTCGGGTGAGCTAAGTCTAAAAAAGAAAACTTCAGAATTCGGGTGAGCTAACTCTGAAGAATGACTCTTCAGACTTGTACTCTTTAGAATTGTACAAGACTTCAGAGTTCAGACTTCTAAGTCTGAAAAAGAAGACTTCAGAATTCTTTTTCTAAGTCTAAAAAGAAGACTTCAGAATTCTTTTTCTAAGTCTAAAAAAAAATTCAGAGTTCAGACTTCTAAGTCTGAAAAAAAAAGACTTCAGAGTTCAGATTCTAGAGTTCAAATTCTAAAGTTCAGGTGAGCTATGTCTAAAAAGGCAAACTTCAGAGTTCAGGTGAGCTAACTCTAAAGAATGACTTCAAACTTATTCTCTTAAAATAACTCTAAAGTAAAACTTTTTTAGTAAATTGAATTTAGAATAAATTGAAGTTAACCCTAGAATAAAATTGAATTTAGAAATGAAACTATATCAGTAAATTGAATTTAAACTTAGAAGTAATACCATTTTTTTCGGAAATCAGTTACCACACGAATTAATTAACCCAAGAATAAAATTAATTACATTCTAAATTAGTGGGATTGATTGAATAAGAGGACAAGAAATTGTCTACCTGAGACTCTCCCTTGGCCCGTACGTCCTGGCTTTCCTTTTCCTCAACCAATTCGGTTGTGTCAGCCGGTCTAACATTTTGTTATGGGCTGGCTTGGTTGGACAACGATGGATTGAAGGTAAGATAAATGTCAATCAAATGAGTATAATTGAACTGTTAATGTAAATTGTGTTTAAATACGTTCAAATGAGTCTAATTGAACCACTAATGTAAATTGTGTCTAAATACGTGTTTAGGCGGGAAAACAAGAAAACCGGCTCACCAGAAGATGACATGTGTCACCAAGTTACTAATTTATTATAAGTATATATATATATATATATATATATATATATATATATATATATAGTGATCAAATGAAAACCACTCCAATTTGTAAAAACCGTAAAAACTACTCTCATCCATCGTTAATCTTATGAAAAATTTTCATGAAATTGTTAATCTTGTGAAATTGTTTCATATAATACTTTTTTTGATGAAGTTGTTTCATATGTGGTTATGAAATTGTTTCATATAATACTTTTTTTGATGAAGTTGTTTCATATGTGGTTATGAAATTGTTTCATATACTACTTAATGGAATTTTAATGAAACTGTTTCATGTATTTCTCTAAAATTAAAATAATAAAGATGATAATATCTATGATTAACACCCTCCACAATAAAAATGGTTAACCAACCTCTCATAATTACAAAAAAATGAATAAAATGAAAAATTATGATTGGTTGAATGAGGTTTTCACGGTTTTTACAAATTGAGTGGTTTTTATTTGAACTCACCCCTATATATATATATATATATATATATATATATATATATATGAGATTTATTTTATAAATCATATAATTATACAAACTTTATAAACTAATCATATTCATCCATTTATTTGATCTACGACTAATATTAAGGGAAATATATTTTTAGTAATGTTTTAATTAATTCACATGGATCATCCAAAATTTCTCTCTTAAGGTTATAATAGTTAATTTAACCTACATGAATATGAAGAAGAGAATCTTTTGCAAATATCTTTCACTCATCAATTCTACTATTACCGTAAATACAAGTATTCATGTATAAATTTTTTGACTTTTAGTTCATGAGTAAATTGGGTGTTCTATGAGTTAAACAAGATTGTATGGAGATTTGGGTTTTTGTATTTTATATTTTTGGTTTCATCANACTTTTAGTTCATGAGTAAATTGGGTGTTCTATGAGTTAAACAAGATTGTATGGAGATTTGGGTTTTTGTATTTTATATTTTTGGTTTCATCAGTATTATGTATTATGGTTTCATGATGGTTCCTGAATAATATTGTTGTATTAATGAATTGGATTCAGTAGTGAAATCGGTTTCATGAATGAAATTGAAGATGGTTCAGTTAATGAAACATTTTGAAAACTGGATAACATGATTTCATTAGTGAAATGGGTTTCATGGTTCCAAACCAAACCGAAAATGGTTTTTTTTAATGAAACTAAATATGATTCAATCAATCGAACATTTTGAAAACTGAATAACATGATTTCATTAGTGAAATTGGTCTTAGGTTCCTAACCAAAATGAAATTGGTTTCATGAATGAAATATTTTGAAAACTGAATAACATGATTTCATTAGTGAAATTGGTTTCATGGTTTTTAACCATAATGAAATTGGTTTTATTAATGAAACTAAATATGGTTCGGTCAATGGAACATTTTGAAAACTGAATAATTTGATTTCATTAGTGAAATTAGTTTCATGGTTTGTAGATCCCTAACAATCAATCTTCATGAAAGCTTCAATCAACAATGGCAGATCTATATAACTCTTGTAAGAACTCTTGAGAGAATAGAGAGAGAAAGTCAACACTCAAAATTTGGTCAAACTATTATTACGTAATCTGATTTTTAGAATAAGCATCCTCTCTAAAATTACAAAGGAAATACCCTTTATATAGGGTCAAACATCTAGACAAAGTCAAAGTCAAACTCTCTAAGAAAAGTCAAACACGGTGACTTTAAAACAATTATAGACAAAATTAACTTTTAAGACGAATATAATTTTACACTGAATTTTAGTCCTAACATTCTTCCCCTTTGTATTCAGACTTGAAATAATTTCTGCGTTTTGAGTCTCGTTTGAACTTTGATGCTTTAAGTACTCTATGTCTTCTTCAAAACAATCTCCAACTTAAAATCTTCAAACAATCATTTGTTTGAGAAAAATCTTCTAACATTCTCCCCTCGAATGTAGAACCGCGATGATCTTCTCTTTTGACAATATAGATCATAAACAATAACAATCTTCAAAAATGATCTTCAGCAAACTGTTGTAAAATTGATCTTCACATTCAACAACTCTCAGACATTGTAGCATCAGAATAATCTTTTGTAATAGTCTCCAGTTGCACTCCTTTTTAATTCTTTTGCCGATCTTTGTTGTTACTCCCCCTTGATCTTTATAACAAATTCCCCTTATAAAGTTCAGAATTGGACATTTCATTAATTATTACATACTCCCCCTTATGATGAAATGAGAATCATGACATCATACACAAGAATGAATGAAATTTCCCGTGAAAGTCGTCAATTCATGAAATTGTAAGTAGATCTTTTCAAATCCACTTGTTTAATCTTTTCAGATTAAGGGAATGGGAAGATAACAGCCAATTTCAACGTATGAAATTGTTTTCAATCTTATAAAAAGATTGGCCTGCGAGTATAACAGATATACTCAATACAATGGATGTACCGTATATATGAGACTTTTTGAGGCTCATCTCACCAGGTCTTCCATTCAATCATCGATAGCTTAATAATAGCATATCTATGAATGTTTCGGCAAAATAACATATAATTTGCAAAATCTGTGTAATGTAGAAAGATAAAGCAACTAATGCTTCTGTTTACGCTCAAAAAGATAAACCGTGTGGACTACACAAATTTATCAGACTCAATTAGTGATCAAAAAGACTTGAAGGGGGGACATATATCCTTCTGTTTCATTATCAACTTTCTCCGAATGAGAAATTGATAGATTGTGAGCTGCGTGCCCCAAGTGTTATTGAAACACTTATCTGTTAAGAGATAAATGAGTAGCTGGTGGGGTTGTGACAAGAATTGGCCTGGGCATTGCCTTTTTCAATATTAGTCTCCAAAGAATCGAGAACTAATAGATTATATGGTATGCCCGGAATTTAGAAGTTTGAAACATGATTATTTTAATCTTTTGATCCTGACACAACTCTCATCAATTCTTTTGTCTCACAACAACTACCCCTCTCATTTTTCATTTTAAGCTCTGCACACAAACTCCTTTTTGAGTTTAAGCTTACTCAGATATGGTTGTCCTCTTGGGTAGGTTTGTCGGTTCTAACATTCTATAGAGACATTTCTATGAAGCACTTAGTCCCTCCTAAATTTACTGTAAGCTCAGTTGATCACAACAGTTAATCAAGATGATATTGCAATGAAACACAATGATTAGATATAAAATTGATCAAGATGTAACTTTAATGCACAAACAAACAAGGAGTGAAACGGAAATTCAGATTATTCAATATATGAGAGAAATGAATGAAGATATGTAAGAACACGTTTAAAGATTTTGATTATTCAAAGAATTAACGAATATGTATCAATCAAAGTAAAAAAAAAAACAGAAAACAAACTTTGATTACTAACGAGCGTATTATCACCAAAAATGATTTTCGTTTTAAGTGACGTGATAATAACAATTTGAAGAATAGCTGAAACAAGTATTGGAGTTATGTACGATGAGAAATTACGCAAGTAAAATCTCAGGAAATACCTGTTCATAAAATGTACTCGTTTCCCAAAAAAAATTATTTTCCGAAAAASATTTATTGAACTTTCTAGAGACTCCCCCTAGAAATTAGATTATAGAAATGATTCGATTCAGCTCAAAAATTAGAAAAAATTAGAAAAAATTAGAAAAAATTAGAAAAAATAAGAAAACATGTTTAGCACGGGTTCTAAACTGTGTGTTTAGAAACCACAACGTTAAAGCACGGGTCCTGAACTGTGTTGTTCAGAAGCCTTAGTCGACACGAGTTTTGAACTAATATATTCAGAAGCCTCGTTTGGACAGTATATAACTCCCCCTGAATTAGTGCATCATTGGTATGATGTTCTGATCAACGCGATAATAACACACTTGCAAAATCAGATCAAATAGATTTTGGTACCCAAACGAACTTGGGTCCTTCTTTGTTAGTATCAGGTTGTGGGATGTTATAACTGCCAAACCATCTATTTTTATTAGATGTTTTTTTTTCGTGCTTTTAACAGGATGATCATAAATGCAGTAAGATCCATACCAATTATTGTAATCATACCTGTTCTTGCCTTTCCAATTCTTCTGAAATCTGTTATCATCAGTCCACCTGTTGTACTGTTTCCTGTTCACAAAATCTGTTGGTTTGCATGTGGAGCACATGATTCTTCTCTTGCTAAGATTTATCAAGTCAGAAGTGGATCTCACAAAACAAGGAAGATTGTTAGTAACAACAGAATTACGGGACGAAACAGATTCAGACTTATTGACCCAAATGCTTTTAACTTTTGAAGAATAATTGGGTGATCCAATGACATACCCTTGATAAAACTGATTTAAAGAACGAGACTTGTTCTTAGAAATAGTTGATTTAGGACTGCTTGAATAACTGTTGGATTTAACACTGGAACAGTTATAAAAGCAAGTTTTACACTGAGATTGAGAACAAGTTGAGCTTTCAGCTTTTGAAAAGTCTGTTACTTTCTTAAGTAACTGGTCTCTCTCATCAGCAACTAAATCATACTTTTTCTTAAGTTCAGATCTCATATTCAATTCAGTTACAAGTTCTGTCTCTAGATCAAACAATTTCTTTTCAGTATCCAAAAACTTACATTCTAATTATTTCTTCAGTTTATCAAACACTTTCCTTTCTCTCTCAAACTTCTTTCTTTCTTCATCTGAACTTCCCTTATCATTCTCAGAAGCAATGTCAAGCCACTTCTTCTTTTCTGTAAGTTCTTTGGCAATTGCTGCATGTTTCTTGACAGTGTTTTTCTTTTCAAGAACAAATAGTCTTTTCTCTTCATCTAGTGCTTTCTGCTTTTGTTCAGCCTCTTTCTTTTCTTTACCAACCTTGGCTCGTTCCAAGATGATAGTTGTTCAAAATCTGAGATTTGATTCAAAAGAAATTTAGCATTCAGCTCAAGAGAATTAATCTTATTTTCATAAGATAAGCATTCAACATCAAATCGTTTCTCTAATTCAATATATCTCTTTTTCTCTTTTTCAAAAACTGTTCTTTCAACATTGAACTTCTTTTCAGCTTTCAAAACCTTTTCTTTTTGTAAGTCCAGTAACTTTCTTAACTCAAACAGATCACTTTCAGACTTATGAAGTTTATCAGTTAAGTCATCAGTCTCAGTATGTTTTCTACCTGGAGAATTTCCTTCAGCTCTAGATTCACTCTGGACTTTTTGGAGTTTGTTAAACAGATCTTTATTAGATTTACTCCATGTTTTCAATTCAATATCACATTCTTTTCTTACATCATCCAAAGATTTTTCAAGTTTATTAATTTGATACTTGGAATCATTCTCAACTCTTTCCAATGCTTCTTTATGCTCTTTTTGTAAATTTGCAATAAATTCCACATTAGCATGATTCTCAGAAAACATGTTTATGTATTTGTCTTTATAGTCCATTATACTCTTCTCCATCTTGGAAATCTGAACTCTCGACTCTTTATTCTCCTTCTCAAGAAAAGCTGCCATAAAAAAATTCAAGATTGATCAAATAAAGAATCTATGCAGTTCAAGAAATTGATCAAAGAAATACGATCCAAAAATATTACACAATCACACTCAATTAAAAAAAATTCACACTTCACAAAAAAACCTGGAAATTCAATCTGATCAAAAAGAATGTTTAGCAAAAATTAGACTAGGCTCAAACAAATCATGTAGTGAAAAGTGTCAAAAATGCTCGAAAGTGTGCCTAAGCTCAAGTCTATGCCTCTCAAAGCTAAGACTAAATCGCTCAAAAACTAAGCCTCTCAAAGCTAAGGCCCTGTTTGTTTTTAAAAAAAAAAAGCACTTAATTGCCTCTTATGTCTGAATCGGTCAGACATTGAGGTATTAAGTGCGTTTGTTTTTTTTTTTAAATTAAGTGCTTAAAAACTCTCAATAGGTCTGAATTATTTAGAGGGATCCTAAAGTCTGAAAACCTCTTAATTCCTTGCGTCGCTTCTCTCAATCGCTACCAGATCTCTCTCTCAATCGATCTCTCTCTCAATCGCTACCAGATCTCTCTCTCAATCGCTACCAGATCTCTCTCTCAATCGATCTCTCTCTCAATCGCTACCAGATCTCTCTCTCAATCGATCTCTCTCTCAATCGCCTTGCGTCGCCTATCGTCTTCTTCTCGATCTCTCGATTTATTCTATCCATCTCGATCTCTCGATTAGGTATCCATCTCGATTTCTGTTTTTGCTGGTTCATCTCGATTTTGTTCATCTATTGATTTCTGATTTTGTTTCTCCTTGCACTGCAAATCACAGATACTTGCTCGCTTCTCCAGAAACGAGTTCAGTTCCACTATCGGTGTCGAGTTCCAGACCCGAACTCTCATTATAAAGCACAAGTCTGTCAAGGCTCAGATCCGGGACACCGCCGGTCAAGAACGGTATGATTTTACGTCTCTTTACTGTTTGTTTGTGCTCAACTAATAATATCATGAACTTTTACTCAYTGATTCACGGTCTGGATTCGAAGGTTTTGTCTATGATGTAGATYTTGAGTTATATCGGTTTCTCCATATTGGAGTGTCTAAGCTGCAAGATGACTCCAGAACTCTAGAATATGAAGTTCCCACTCAAGCATAACTTAAATTTCTGCTATTTACCAACCGTTCCCCCTRGACTTCACTTCTTCAAACATATATGTATTTCATAATTCATGTGTTTAACCCCCATTATTTTCTATTTCACAATCAGTATAAGAGGTCAGGTCATGGCCCTCCATGCTGTATATCTATCAAAACCAGCATGCACATGGATGCTGATTACCACTGCCTGCTCATGAACTTCATATATAATTAAGTTGGTAAAACTAATGGTGCTTTTGATGGCCCTCAATAATTACTATGCACTATCAATGAAGACAACACACAAAGTATRTCATCATCTTCAATTATTGCATCTCTAGTTGTACAGAGTTGAGATAGAAGGCATAGGTAGATATCCTTTTTTCTCTCRAGCAATTAAGCATGAAGTTAGCTAACTATAATCCTGTCCTTTTTCAAAGAAACAACCCATTATTGCAATACTTGGTTTTTATGTAAAAATGATGGGTAAAAATGAAAGTGCCTTTACAGGAACCAAAAAATGCTCAGTCAATCTGATGAAACCGCATTTCATTGATTTCATAGTGAAAAATTTACAACATAAAAAGGTATATGTAGAACATGCTTACATCTTGGAAAGTTAAGATGTGAGGGCTACTTCACAGAATCCTTTTTGCAAGCAATGATCTGGAGAAGGCATCAAGTGGTTTAACATTGAACCATAACCTTGATTTTGAACATGGAGGTGTGATCAACAATTTATCTCCCTATGGTATCACTTTCTTAACCATGGAACCATATTGCAGGACAGCTCTAAACACGGGAAGAGTAGTTTACCAGCCACTATAAAAGTAACACCCTGCTGCTAAATCGCTCAAAGACTAAGCCTCTCAAAGCTCACAACTAAGAACTAAATCGCTCAAGCTATGAACTAAATCGCTCAAGCTTAAAACTAAATCGCTCAAGGCTAAAACTAAACAAAGTATAAATCGCTCAAGGAAGTGTCTAAACCGCTCAATGCTTAACTCTTAATAGCTCAAGACCTAAGCTAAATCGCCCAAGACAATGTTTTAATCGCTCAAGCCTAAGCTCTTAATCGCTCAAGACCTAAGCTAAATCACCCACGGTCCAAGTCTTAATCGCTCAAACCTAAGCTCTTAGTCGCTCAAGCCTAAGCTAAATCACTCACACTATGATGTAAATCGCTCACTACTATGATGTAAATCGCTCACTACTATGATGTACATCGCTCACTACTAACTCTTAACCGCTCAATGCACTGCCTAAATCGCTCAAGGTAATGTCTTAATCGCTCAAGGGGTGAGCGATGTAACACTAACTCGCTCAAGGCTGTGCCTGAATCCGGTCAACTTCGCTCAAGGGGTGTGCGATGTAACACTAATTTGTTTAAGGCTGTGCCTGAATTCGGTCAAAGCAGCTACGATTTACCAATTAATCCAGTCAAGATATGTGCAAGGAAGCTTGAATCTGGTTAAGTTGAAAACCATTACAAACACAAAATATTCAACAAATTTTACCAAAATGGATCAAAAACCAGATTTTATGAGTTTTATTTAAGAACACCAAAATTTTCTAGACATCACAAAATTCATCAAATCTGTAAGATGGATGATCAAAATAAGAAATCTTGTGAATAATAAAGATTCACAATCCAAAAACGCACACAACGATCATCTTTTTAACATACAAACACAAAAAGATGAAAGATTTGAGTAGACAGATATGAAAACCATGAAGAACACATCAAGAACATATTATGAAGATGAAGAACATAATCTGAACACATCAATCAATCTCACTGTAAACTTGCTCTGATACCAATTGTAGATCCCTAACAATCAATCTTCATGAAAGCTTCAATCAACAATGGCAGATCTATATAACTCTTGAGAGAATAGAGAGAGAAAGTCAACACTCAAAATATGGTCAAACTATTATTATGTAATATATTTTTTACAATAAGCATCCTCTCTAAAATTACAAAGGAAATACCCTTTATATAGGGTCAAACATGTTGGGTTCAAGTATGTGCGTTAATGTTGTATTCAAGTTCTCTATTTATATTGCTTTGTAATTGTTAGACATTTCATGTTTTCTTAGTATAAATAGGGTTTAACTTTCTAATTGTAATTAGTTCTGCAATTAATCTGATTTAGTGTTGTTATCTTTTCTCTCAAGAAATACATTGAAGATTGGTGAAATTTCTCTCTACTCATATTCTTGATCTTCATCTTGAAGATTATTTTCTGAATTTGTATGATTTGGGCATTTCAATTGGTATCAGAGCTATCTGCAACAATTTGTTTAGAGGATTAAACAAAATTATCGATGATTTTGCACGAATTTTAAGGGATTTAACAATATGTTCATCGTGTTTTTCAACTATTCTTGATGTTCTTTGGTCCAGAATCGCAATTTTGGCTTGAATCGCTTAGATTTTGATCATTGATTGATATAATTCATACTACTGAATTCGCATTTACATTCTGAACAGTTTTGATTCACATTTTTTTTCGACTTTAATCAAGATTTGAACCAGTTTTGATCGATTTTTGAGTTTTCGAAATCTGTTAGTGTTCTTCAAAAACTCATATTTTTTGCAAGTTTTGATCCATTTTTTGGTGAAAAAGTGTTAAAAGATTGTGTTTTTGCTTGAATCTAATTCGTATAACTCTTAATTGGTTTAAGTGTAAATCGCTTAAAGCTTATCCGATTTAAGTCTTGTGATTTTTTTTGTGAATTGATTTTGTGCGATTTATGTTAAACCGGGTAAGACTTGTTCAATTTAGAGGTAAATCGCTTGGTACTTGTTTAATTTAGTGACCGATTTAGCTTAATCCGCTTGGTAAATCTTTGATGTGTTGTACGATTTGTGGATAATCCGGTTACTTCTTAAGCGGTTTAGTGAGCGATTTAGTATATTTGGTATGCGATTTATTCATAATCCGGTTGTTACCTGAGCGATATTGTTGAGCGATTTAATTGAAGTTTTGTGCGATTTAGTTTGTGTGATTTAATTGGATTGTTGTATGCGATTTAATTGTTCGTACTTTGACTTTGTGAACGGATTGTTGATCGAATTTTGACTTTCATGTTGTGAGCGATTTAGTTCAAAGTGTGAGCGATTTAGAATTGTTTGAATATTTGAGCGATTTGATTTTGAGCGGATTTGTACGTATTTTGACTTGTTGACTTGTTGACTTTTTACGTCCGTATTTCTTTTTCGCAAAATTGACTAAGTGTTAGAATCATCCGATTTGAGATTTCTTATTTGTGTGAAATTTGACTAAGTGTTGGAATTCACCGAATTTCTCATCCGAATTTGTTAATTCTTTGTGCGATTTAACTTCCTTTGTTGTCCGGATATCTAATCTAGATAACTTGTTTTGTTTAGAACTTCAAGATTCTCTTTTTTCTGGACTTCTAATCCGGATAAGCTTGACCGGATTTCTAATCCGGATAAGTTTGTGTGCTTATATTTTTTAAGTCTTGAATGTGTGCAAATCCTTGTATGCGATTCAATTGAAATATCTTTTAAATCCTAATCCTTTAATACAAATTTTGAACTGCAGTTGATTCTATATCATACATATCTGTGATAATGAGTTCATGAGAGGCAATGACTATTGGTACTGACACCAAGCCACCTGTGCTGTTTAGAGGGGACTATAACCAATGGAGGGATAGATTTCTCAACTTCATTGAGAGAATGAAAGAAGCTGATCTGATCATGGAATCCTTGATGGAAGGTCCTGCTGTTTTCTACAGAGAAACAACTGCTGTTCTCGAACAAGGCAGACCTGCACAAAGAGTGATTAAAAAGAAGTTCAGATATACTGCGGAAGAGAAGGAAAGAGCCCATGCTGATGTGCTTTGCAAGTCCTACACGATGCAAGCACTGGCGAATGATATCTACACTAGCATTGACAATCATAAATCATCTGGTCATAGCATGTGGGTTCAAATTGAAAAGATGATGATGGGTTCTAAAGTGGGAACTCAGTAGAAGATTACTAATTGTATATCTGCATATGAAGAATTCAAGGCTAGAGACGGAGAGAGCCTTGACAATGTTTATGATAGGCTTACCAGACTGCTTAATGAGCTGACTAAGAATGGAATCTCTAAAACTGTCATAGAGATAAATGTTAAATTCCTCAGCAATCTTCAACCAGAGTGGAAACCTTATGCTAATCATATCAGATTTAAAAAATCGTTATCTGATATTGACATACATGAGGTTTATGAAATTCTGAAGCATAACGAGGAAGAAGTTTTGGAGATCCGAGATTCTAAAAAGAAGAAAGAGAAGGAAGTTGCTGATCCTTTAGCTTTTGTGTCTGAGAAGAAAGGGAAAAGCAGAACTGGGAAGCAAGTGAAAGAGATAACCCAATCAAATGAATCGGCAAGTGAAGAAAGTGACAGCTCTGATTCTGACTCTGAAATGATTGAAATAAAAAATGCCATGGCGATGCTAACTAAGGCATTCCAAAAGAAGTTTAAGAAATGACCACATTCCAACATTCAAAGATTGTCGTCTTGCTCAAAACACGAATTTAAAGATAAATTCGGCGAGAAAAAGAAATATGAAGAAAAGAGATTTGAGAAGAAGTACGAGAAGAAGCCGGAAGAGAAGAAGAAATTTGTAAAAGGCGTAGCTGATGAGCATACAAAATGTTATAACTGTGGCAAGCTAGGCCATTTTGCTGTAAACTGCATAAAGCCGGTAACGAGAAATAACGACTATTACAAAAACAAATTTCTTCTCTCAAAACAATAAGATGCGGGTAAAGCACTGATGGCAGAAGACGATCATTGGTTAAACCTAACCGATGAGGAGGAAGAATCAGAGGCTGTTGCACACATATGCTTGATGGCTAGAACTGAGAGTTGTTCTTCAGATGAAGGAGAAGAACAGAATGCTGAAGAGGAAGAAGAGGTATTGGAGAAATCATGCATTAATCAGATGCATAAGATGATGTTTAAACTTCAATCTTTCCAGCAACAATTAAAAACAGAAAAATTGCGTTCAGATAATTTTGAAAAAGAATTACAAACGCAAAAATAAAAATACATCAAATTATTTGATGAAAATGCTGGAAATTTGGACTGGGCTAAATCTCTGTTATCTGAATCTAAAACATTTAATGAAAAATCCAATATCTTAAAAGCCAAGCTATCTAATTCCAAGGAACGATATAAATCGTTGGAATTAGTTAATGAAGAACTGATTGTTAAAATAAGTAAGCTTGATTTACAAATAATTCAATTAAATGAAAAACTGAAGTCTAAGGAAAAAATATTATATAAAAGAGGGCAGACTGATCAAACAATTTTTCTGAACAAACCCTCTGAAACAAGATTCTTTAACCCTCGGGAAGGGTTGGGGTACGAAAATCCAAAATTTTTAGGAAAAATTTTATATTATACCCCGACTCTATATAAATTTGAATATCTTGATTGCGGACCCGAGTTTTCAATTAAATTTACAAAATCTTCTGATGAGCTAGAAAACGAGAAGATTTTAATCGTTAAATAAAAGACAAAATACAGGTTCCGTTTGATTATAAAAACTTAAATGATAGCTATAAAAATCAAGACTCTGTACTTTCAACCGATTATTTTCATAGCTATTCTAAAGTAGAACTTGAATCAAAACCCGCTGAACCAAAGTTTTATACTCCAACATTAATTTTAGAAAAACAAGTGGTTCAGTTGGAAAAAATTTTAAATGAAGAACGACTTTCATTTAATCAACAAAAACAAGAATTTTTAAACAAAATTGAAGATTTACAAAATTTTAAAGTAAAAACGAAACATGTTGAGTCTGAGTATTTTTCGTGCAATAAATCTTTAAGTGAAGCTTCTGATTCAGAAGAAATAAATATTTTAAATGAAGCAATTAATTTTTCCGATATCTTGAATTCAGAAGTCTGTTTGGACAATGAGATTGGTCAGTTCGACTTTTCGAAAAAACTACCCAGTCATGAAGATTTCCTTGTTAAAAATGATATGACTGAGGACTTTGACTTAGCTTCAGATTTAGAATTTTTTTAATGAAAAACCTGTTTCCGAGGATATGTATTATAAAAAGATTAAAACTAAAAAGAATTCGAGGAAACAGAAGAAGCTTACAAATAAGAAAATTAAACATAAAGTTCATCATTCATTTAAATCTGATGATTTTATTTTTCCTGTTTCAGATAACGCGTTGAAGTTTAAGAAGGTTTGGAGGGTAAAAGAAGAAGAAAAATCTTCAACTCGACAGAAGAAGAATAATTTTACTAAGTCTGTATTAAATAATTCGACATTGAATAATTCTGTAAAAAGATATTCGGTAAATGAATTTTTTGATATTAGAAATGGTAAAAATAATTGTTCTCCGTGTGGATTGAATGAGTTACTTAAGTCTTTTACTTCCTTTAAGCCTTATCTGTCATGCATTCTGCTTTAAATGCTTTATCTAAGAAATTTCATTTTAAAGAACGTTGGTTTGGTACATATAGTATACCACCAACGAGATCTGAGTTTAAAGGACCCAAACTAAAATGGGTACCAAAACCCAATTGATTCATTTTTCCAGGTTAACCGGCATGTGTGGTTCTTAGACTCCGAATGTTCTAAGCACATGACTGGTAGAAAAGATTTGTTATCTAACTATGTTGAATCTTTTGGAGGTACGATAAGATTCGGAAACGATCAATACGCGCCTATCCTTGGATACGGTGACGTAATTTCTGGGAATTTAATGATAAAGAAAGTGTCGTATGTCGAAGGACTTGGACATAATCTTTTTAGCATAGGTTAATTTTGTGATAAGAATTTAGAAGTATGTTTTAAAGCTAATCAGTGCAACTTCCGAACTACTGATGGTAAGGAGCTTCTAGCTGGAATTAGAAGATCAAATCTCTACACATTGACCTATCCAACACACAAGTAGATACTGACGTCTGCTTGATATCCAAGGCATCCTTGAAGCAGAATCTGCTATGGCATCGACGTCTTTCACATTTAAACGTCAAATATCTAAACAAGTTGGTTTGTGACAACTTGGTTAAAGGCATCCCAGACCTAAATTTTCATAAAGATCATGTATGCAGGGCATGTGAGATGAGCAAACTGAAGAAAGCTTCACATAAGTTGAAGACAGAGTTTAACACCGAACATCCTTTACATATACACCATATGGATCTCTGTGGTCCTATGCGAGTCCAAAGCATTAACAGGAAGAAGTATGTGTTGGTCATAGTCGATGACTACTCGAGATATACCTGGGTTCATTTTCTGAGGTCAAAGTATGAAGAGGCCGAGACAATAATCTCTTTCTTGAAGACAGTCCAAAATAATCTGCAACTACCAATTCAGAAAATCAGAACTGACAACGGAACTGCATTCAAGAACAATACACTTGGCTCATTCCTCGAATCCATCGGTATCACACATATGTTCTCGGCAGCCCGGACACCGCAACAGAATGGTGTCGTTGAGCGTAAGAACAGAACATTGGTGGAAGCGGCGCGTACATTACTTACCTGCTCAAAGCTTCCATTATTCTTATGGGCTGAAGCAGTGGCGACTGCTTGTTTTACCCAGAACCGATCCCTCGTTCACAAAAGGTTTGGTAAAACTCCGTATGAGATAATAAACAAAAGAATACTTAATATCAAATTCTTTCGAATTTTTTGTTGCAGGTGTTTTATTTTAAATGACAAAGAGAACAGAAGGAAGTTCGCTGCTAAAGCTGATGAAGCGATCTTCGTTGGCTATTCAAAAACGTGTGCTGCATATAGGGTGTACAATAAGAGGACTAAAATCATCAATGAGAGCGTGAACGTCTCCTTTGATGAAGTCATTGATGTGGCTTCTGAACAATTCAGTTCAGGACCCGGGATGATAATTAATACTACGCGAAAAGCTGATAAACCTGAGTCTTCTAATTATGATAATACTGATTTAGATTCATTGTTTGAGAACTTTTATGAAGAATATTTTGAAAATAAATCTAATCAGTCTAATGATTTGTCCAGGAATATACAGATTGAACAACAGTTATTTGGTCTATCTTCTGATGCTCCAGTAACTGAAGCTGAAGAAGAAACGGAAGTAGTCGATGAAGAAATAGAGATGGAAACTCCTGACGGTCCAGTTCAGTGTGAAGAGGGTGATGCAAGAGGTATCGGTCGTACAAGATGAAAATGCCCTACCTCAGCCAGATATTCAACCTACTACAGTTCCAAATATTGAACCTTCACCTAAACCTGTTCCGATAAACTCGCCAAATACTTACACTGATCAAAGCTCAGATCAAAGCTCCTATGTTCCCCTAGCTCATAGCAAGAAGTGGATCAGGAATCACCCAATACATCAAGTTATTGGTGAACCATCAACACCTATTCGTACACGGTTTGCTACAGCTAATGAGTGTCTATACTTCACGTTTTTGAGTAACATTGAACCAACTAAGGTATCTGAAGCCTTAGATGATCCAAATTGGATACTCACAATGCAAGAGGAGCTGAACCAGTTTGAAGCACTCAAAGTATGGAGATTGGTACCTCGTCCCAACAATAAGACGATTATCAGTACAAAATGGGTATTCAAGAACAAAAAGGATGAAGGCGGCGTTGTTGTCAGAAATAAGGCACGGGTCATCGCTAAAGGATACAATCAATAAGAAGGCGTTGACTACGACAAAACTTTTGCCTCAGTAGCAAGGATTGAAGCAATACAGATGTTTCTGGCATACGCGGCATACAAGAACTTCACAGTGTACCAGATGGACGTCAAGACAACATTTCTGTATGGTCTTCTCAAGGAAGAAGTCTACGTTGCTCAATCGAAAGGTTTTGTGGATCAGTCAAAGCCAGATCACGTTTATATCCTCGACCGAGCTCTTTATGGTCTTAAACAAGCTTCGAGAGCCTGGTATGACATCTTATCAAAATTTCTGGTAAGTCAGGCTTCTCGAAAGGTAATATTGACACAACCCTTTTCATTAAAAAGGAAAAGTCTGATATTATTTTGATACAAATTTATGTAGACGACATAATATTTGGATCTACAAACCCAAAATACTGCAAAAACTTTTCTGCCTTAATGGTTTCGCGTTTTAAAATGAGCATGATGGGTGAGATGAACTTATTTTTGGGTCTTCAAGTAAAACAATTATCTTCGGGTATCTTTATCTGACAAACAAAATATATTTTTGATATCCTGAAGAAATTTAATTTAGAAAATTGTTCATCTATAAAAACACATATGGCTCATGGAACGAAAATACATGTTGATCCGTCTGGAAAAGCTATAGATCAGAAAACATACCGAGGCATGATAGGTTCTTTAATGTATTTGATGTCTTGTAGACCTGATATTATGTTTTCAACACATCTTTGTGCTAGATATCAGGTTAATCCAAAGGAGTCTCATTTAAGTGCCGTTAAACGCATTTTTCGTTATCTAAAAGGGACTGCTAATCTTGGACTCTGGTATCCCAAGGGTACTAGTTTTGAACTGACAGCTTACTCAGATTGAGACTATGCAGGCTGTATGTTGGACAGGAAAAGCACTTCGGGACAACTACAATTTTTGGGAGACAAATTAGTCAGCTGGGCATAAAAGAAACAGAACTGTGTATCCATATCTACTGCCGAAGCAGAATATGTAGCTGATGTGAGCTGTTGTTCTCAAGTTTTATGGGTTTTATTTTAACAAAATTCCCATTTATTGTGATTCTAAAAGTGCAATCGCTATTTCTTGTAATTCTGTTCAACACACAAAGACCAAACATATAGATATCCGGTATCATTTAATTAAATATCATGTAGAAAAAAGAACCATTGAACTGTATTTTGTAAATACAGAATTTCAATTAGCTGACTTATTTACGAAAGCTTTAGATGAAAAACGCTTTAGCTTTCTTCTATCTAAGTTAGATATGCTTAATTTGAAAATTTGAATTTTTATTAAAAACAGTTCAATTTATTGAATTGTATTTAATTCAAATTCATTTGGTCAAATATCTATTTTTTTTAATACAAGTCAGTGTTTCAATTTTTTTTATTTGATTTTAAATTTTTTGATCGTGGAAATCTATATTTGAGGGGGAGTGTGGATTTTTATCTGTATTTTTATCTGATCATATTTTGAGGGGGAGTGATTTTATCTGTATGGACTAACAGTTTAAATGTTTCTTACAGGTTTTTTAAACATTATCGAATTTTTGAAAGATGTAGAGTTTAAAAATACAAGTGTTTGGCCGATTTAGACTAATCCGGATAACACTTGTCCGACTTATTGCAAATCCGAACAACGTAGTGTCCGATTTAGACTAAACCAGACAAAAGGCTGTATGATAAACTCTTATCAGGATAAGGTTAGATATGTTTTACAAGGAGTTGAGCGGATTTCTAAATTGCTTGATTACTTTGAGCGGATTGCTAAATCGCTTGTTTCATTTGTGCATTTCAAGTCTTTAAATCGCTTGTTTGTTGAGCGATTTAATTTCTTCATTGAGCGATTTAATTCATTCTTTAAGCGATTTATTGTTAAATCGATTGATCCTTGTGCGATTTATTCATAAATCGATCGACTCTTGAGCGGTTTATTCTTAAACCGGATGACTCTTGACCGGTGTTCTTTTAAATCGCCTATGCCTTGAGCAATTTATTGTCTGGATTATCACTTAGTTCTTTTACATTCTCTAAAACGGACACCTCTTGTCCGATTTATTCTAATCCGGATAAGCTTTGAGCGGTTTAGAATTTGAACGATTTTTGACTTTGACTATAAATACTCGATTCATTTTTACTTCTCATTTTTTACATTTACCATAAATCGTCTGTCACTGTTCATTTATCGTCTCCGGTCGACTCTTTGCTGTTAAATCGTTCAAGTTTCATCGTTCTTTACTCGAATAACTCTGTTTCTTCTCATTCTTAAAAGGTTTATACTCTATATTGACAATCTTGGACTATGTTTCATATTGGACTGTTACCTATTGAATCTAATAAAATTTTGAATCTGAATCTAATAAATTTTGGTCCTGTAAATCGATTGAATCCTAAAAAGAGTAAAATCCTAAATAATCGTTTCTAATAAAAATGGTTTAAGGGCTAATATGTTGATTCTGTTTTGACCGATTTAGTTTTAGGATTAGTTTAGGTTTTATTTGTTGTCTTGATCGATTTAGTGTTTTTTTTTGTGTTTTGGCCGGATTATTGACCGGAGTTGACCGGAGTTTACTCTGATCAACCTTAATCCGGTTGATAAGTTTGTCCGGTTTAGCTTTGGAGTTAGGATTTTTTTTGTTTTGTTGTTGATTGGATTTTTGATCTGGTTGATAATATTTTTTTATATTTTTTTTAAATTTTCTTTTAGTTTTTATTTCTTTTTAGTATTTTTTAGTATTTTTTTTAGTTTTGTTTTATTAAAAAAATTTAGAATTTTTTTAGTTAGATTTTTTTTCTTTCTTTGGTTAAATTTTTTTTAAAATGTTTTGTTAAATTTTTTTTATCTCTTTATTTTTTCAATTTTCTTTAATTTTTTTTTACTTGGAGAAATTTGCTTTGTTTCATAAATTCGGGTTCTAATATTTTAGATATTTTACAGATAAATGACAGATCTTCAACATCAGTCTGACGATGAATCCCACATTCCTTCTGTCAGGTCTGACAACTTAAATAACCAAGCCAACCATTAAATGAATCTATACCCGATGAACTTTATTCCCTCAATGCCAATATCTCGAAATTAAACCAAACAACCATTCATTCAGCTTCGATATGCCTGCCGAGTATCAAATAATCCCAGAAATCCTGCACGGACACCCTATTTCCTATTCCCTTTATGCCAATACACCAGTTCCCATGGTATATCTACAGCAGTTTTGGAGTACACTTACATTGGCCAAAGACGGAGAAACTTTCTATTTCGAAGAAAGCGTAGACGAGTATGTCAGCCGATTGACACTAAAGAGACTTAGAAGAATACTACATCTTCCTGGACCGGGCTCCAAAAGCTTTGAAACGCTTGTAACAGATGACGAACTTTGCCGTGACATCAAACGGTTAGGATACTCGCAAGAGTTGACTAACCCGTCTCAATTCAAACGGCATTTCCTACCATCGATCTGACATCTACTATTTTCAATTCTCAACAGATGCCTAACGTCAAAAACTACGGATTCGACACGTGCAGTAGTTCATTTTTAAAGTTCTTCCATAGGATTGTCTTTACACGCAAATACGATTATGCCCTCATCATATGGAATGAACTGCTCGAGCTCGTTAATGCTAAGAGATTTCCGTCAAAAGCCAGAAAGTTCGTACCTTTTCAACGATTTTTGCAACTTTTCATAAAATCCATGATGAACTCAAATAAAGACATCCCGGCCAGAGCTCACAGTGAAATGGGGCCGACGTTTGTCATGTCTAGAATTCGGCAACATACCGAAGTTGAAGATGTGGACTCAATTATGGAGATTCACCCGAGCAATTTGCCTTCGCTGATCAGAGGGCTTAGTGTTATAGACTATAGACGAGTGATAGATCCTATAGTTCAGCCAGAACCGGTTGAACTTACCCCGGGATCACCCCATGCCTAAGCTGAGAGAGAGGGTATAGTTGTAGGTGAGAGTGTTCAGGAACACGGGTTACCTAAACTGGGTTGTAAGTTGAGGGAAAATGTAACTGAGAGGGGGTGACGAGGAACGAGGAGCCTCTGATCAGCACAATACTTTATCAGATAGTACTTCCTCGACTTCTTCAAGTTCGGAAGATACAATATCTGACAATCAGGCAGCTCTGGGTGATGACGATGACAATGATAATGATGATGATGATGCTGTCAACCCTGCTCAACCGATTCCTTCTCAGAATATTCAAATAGGAGCAGTGGTTGATAATATTGATGAGATCTTTCCAGAGTTTGTAGCGCCACAGACTTGTCCAAGTCTGCATTCCTTATCATTTGATGTTGATGATTTTGGAGCCAGACCTGATGACTATGATCGTATGCTGGAAGACTTGTCAGATATTCCAGTAGAAGGGGGAGATGAGGGAGCTGAAGTAGAAAATGTTGAGAGGTTGAGTGCAAGGGAAGTAGAAAAACATGGTGAGTGTGTGTGGAGCACAAAATCAAGATCAAGCTCCTAACCCAGCGGATACACATAGCCGGGCACCCACATATGCTATCGATATTCATCCGTTGAATGTTGGTATTGAAGAAGACATAGCTAGCCCAGCTATGCACTTGCACACCCAACCCGACCACTCACCTGGTTCTCAACAACCAGCTGTTTCATTTCAACACGGGGATATAGCACATATCCTATCTACTTCTCATTCAGAGAATGTAGTTATTGAAACAAGTAAGCCGCTGCCCTAGCCTAGGACTTCGATTCTGTGCACCTCGAGTCTAGAGCCGATACACTTAGGTACACATGAGTCTCGAGTATTTGTTGCTCCCATTGTGGTTCTTCGTGAACATGCCGGAACGACCAGTGTGGAGTCAATTGACCTTCCACGAGGACCGGTCAGAAGTCCTACCAGTGCTACCACTTTGCCAACACTGAACGTAGGCACAACAGTTTACTCAACTGTTGTCTCAACTGGTAATGTAAGTGATCCAGGTGTGAGCTTACCAGACTTTGTGTCAAGGGAATATTTGGACGGCGCCCTAAAGGCTGTTCAAGACAACATGGATGCTCAAATTGCTAGTATCAAAAGACTGTTGAAGGGGAACGAGCAAGTAGAAGAAGATTAACTATCTGTGCCATCACCACCGCCTGTACCTGAGCCTTCGACGGTACAAGAGCAATCGATGGATGAACTTAAATATTTATTATACGCTAAACTGATGTTATCCCAAAATACTGATACAGAAGATGCAGATTTGGTTGGGCTCCTGAGACAACAAATTGATGAAAACCCCAATGTTCTAGCCTCAGAGTTTTTGGCCTTTCAGGATGTGGTTGCTTCTGGCTTCTCAAAAGTGAATAAGTTAATCACATCAAACACCCAAGTTCTTAAAAGTTCAATTGATTCCCTTTTCCGAACGGGTATCTATATTCTAGAAGAGACTTGTCGAGCTCAGGCCACCTCACTCAAATGAAGGCATGATGATCCGGAAGATCCTGATCATCATGAGGGGGAGAGAAAAAGATAAAAGGGTGGCTGAGTCATCTGCTCGAGCTCTAAGTGTTGAAAGAGAGCCATCTACTCAAGACGTTAATGTAGAAAGTTCTGTTCTTGAGTTTACAAGGGAAAGAACTATCGAGCCGATCATTGTGGAAGATGATGAAGTATTGGAGACAAATCCATCGATCGAGCCAATGGTTGAAAAGCCGGCGGACTCCACGGTAGGAACAAGGCTGTTATTGGATTTGTCTGCCAATGTTGGTTTTAACGATGTTTTTGCTACTGTACTGGGTGGAGAACAGGATTTCGGAGAAGATATAGATAATATTGACGAATCATTTGGGTTATATTTTGACTTTGAAGCTGACATCAATGAAGAAGACCCAATATTCCCATTTCAGGGTGATCGTTAAACATTACCGGAACCCTCCACTACAGTTGAAGCTGGTGCATCCGATACTCCTAAAGAGCCATTTGATCCGAGATTTTTACAAAGAGTTATGTGCCATTTGCAATTCGAGCTAACTTTTCGGGCTATGACAGGGCAAGAATCAGAGAGCCTTATCTTGAAGACATCTATTTTGGCAACTTCCTCTGGCACTGAAAAGCTCTAAGTGCTAATAAGATCCTTGGTATCCACAAGGAAACCAAAGATTATCGTCTGGAGTATAAGCACTTCCTCAAAGCCAAGCGTCTCTCTATAAGCCAAGTTCGGACCAAACGTCGAGTTGTGTCTATTAAATAAATTGATACTCAAAGACTTCTCAGAGTTTGGTATCCAGTATTCACAATGACACGACAAGATGGTCAGATCTAGAGATTTAGTGAAGCTGACTTCTCAAACTTGTATTTAGAAGATCTGGAGTATATGTATCACGAAATCCGGAATATGACAAACAGAAAAGAAGGAGTTCTTGTGGCTCTTAATGCGATCAAAAGGTTTATGCGCAATCACGTCAAAGTTTCTATGGTTATTGATGTCCAAATGAGACTTGAAGATAATTAGAGAATTATTAATTTGAAGAGACCTGATGAAGAGCTGGAAGACATTGAAGCTTATCATTTCTACATGATTCTTGAACAACCGGAGTTTGGAGTGATATATGATGCTGAGGGTCGGATAAAGAAGTGCATGAGATTCAATGAGCTGAACAAATTCTCTGATGGTACTATTCGAATGATTAGACGGGCGTTGGGTACGAGGAGAGTTAACGATGATAAAGTTGCGGAGTCGGAGAGGATTAGTCCGAAGGAAAGGTACTTGTTGAATAATGCCTTGAATCTGCTTGAAGAAAAATTGCAATATAGGAATGCACTGAGGAGGCTGGAGAAACTGCTCGGACTCAGAAAGACAAGATTTACAAGAGTTCGAACTTGAATCCAAAGGGGGAGAATGTTGGGTTCAAGTATGTGTGTTAATGTTGTATTCAAGTTCTCCATTTATATTGCTTTGTAATTGTTAGACATTTTCTGTTTTCTTAGTATAAATGGGGTTTAACTTCCTAATTGTAATTAGTTCTGCTAATCTGATTTAATGCTGTAATCTTTTCTCTCAAGAAATACATTGAAGATTGGTGAAAATTCTCTCTACTCATATTCTTGATCTTCATCTTGAAGATTATTTTTTGAATTTGAATGATTTGGGCATTTCAAAACATCTAGACAAAGTCAAAGTCAAACTCTCTAAGAAAAGTCAAACACGGTGACTTTAAAACAATTATAGACAAAATTAACTTTCAAGACGAATACAATTTTACACTGAATTTCAGTCCTAACATGGTTCCTAACCAAAATGAAATTAGTTTCATTAATGAAACATCTTGAAAACTAGATAATATGATTTCATTAAT
Organism: Cynara cardunculus var. scolymus; assembly: GCF_001531365.2. Taxonomy (NCBI): domain Eukaryota; kingdom Viridiplantae; phylum Streptophyta; class Magnoliopsida; order Asterales; family Asteraceae; genus Cynara; species Cynara cardunculus. The sequence goes on from NW_020200623.1 coordinate 69,283, forward strand.
GAAATTTGTAAAAAATCAACTTATTTATGACTTTTACAAATGAAATAAAACAATATACTCAAAATCTAGAAAATATCATAACTATAATATTAACAAATTTGAAAAGATTTGTAAATTGAAAAAAAAAAGCCGATTTCTTTTGTTATTATGAAAATGAAATAAATAAATTTTTAAGAAAAAGATGATTATAAATAAACTCTGAAATTGAAGGATTATTTTTTATTTAATAAAAGAATATAAAAAATTAATGTTAGTAAGTATCTATTAAAAATTATCCAGTTTCAAGATTATTATAAAAACAAAATTTGACTGTTTTCTAAAAAACCTATAATCTAGATAATCTTCCCGATTTACACAAAATTAAAATATTACTAAAATTATCTATTATAAAGTCAAAGACCTATATATATATATATATATATATATATATATATAGAGAGAGAGAGAGAGAGAGAGAGAGAGAGAGAGAGAGAGAGAGACTTGGGATCATGTAAGGTCAGCTTTTTTTTGTAAGATCCGTGATGCCACTTTTTCACACTTGAAACTTCACAACAAAACACTGTGAAATGAAGGTAACTTTCATAGTGTTTTTGTTGTGATGGTTCGGATTTTTTTTTACCTTCACAGTGTTTTGTTGTTAAGTTTCAAATGTAAAAAGATTGTATAATGGGTTTCATGAACACAGTCTGGTCTCACATGAACTCAACCATATATATTTATATAGATGAAGGATGAGAATAGAAGTTAAGGTGAAAAGTGTAAGAAAGAATTTAAATCTTTGATCACTTTTAATCTCACACCCCACCCCATGAATTGCGCTTATCACGTAAATTGATCTGGTGCATCTTGGTGGACCACATTAGTTTTGATCTTCAATTAAGATTGATCAAAGGGTAGAGATCTTTCCTCATCTTTCTCATTATAACTTCTATTCTTGCCTGAACTAGCGTTTTTTAAGTGAATGAAAGTGAGAATATATGGTTAGACGCTTTGAGATTGGATATTTTAGGTTCAATAGAGTTGCTAGAATAGAGAATCATGATGACAGTAACAAAAATTCTCATGTGTGGTAGCACTTGGTCAATGTTATTATGAATCTACAGTTACATGTGTATAATTGAAAAAAATTCTTTTCTTGGATGATTGATGGGGAAGTCAATGAAGTCTTAATCTATATATATTAAAGGAGAAACCAAGGTTGATGACTTGGCTTCTCCTAAAGGTTGGAAACTTATTTATCTTTTTTTTCCTTTTATCTTCCTTTAATCTTTTTTTTTAATTTCACATTCTAATTTCTATAAACATTGATTATTCATTTATGTTTGCATTTAACACAATCTTTTCATTTTCCCTAACTCTTCTTCATAAATTGTTCATCATTCAATCTCTTTTCTCCATCTCCATCACTTGATTTGTTTTTCATTTCACTTTTCTCCATCTCCATCACTTGATTTGTTTTTCATTTCACTTTTCTCCATCTCCATCACTTGATTTGTTTTTCATTTCATAAATTGTTATTTTTCAATAAATCTATTTTCAAGTTTATTTCGAGAAGACCAATTCAGGTATGCGTTCCTTTTTATTTTTGTTGGGATTTTAGAATTTTGTTTTTTGTACTTTTCTCTTCTATGATTTTTATAAGTTTTCTCAATGAAACAGAGAGTTTGTTCTTGACAACACTTTTAGAGTTTTCATGGCAACAATGGTTCGATTAATCGTCTGATGATAGAATCTTGGAAGTATTACAAACCATGATGTASCCTCAACAAATTTCAACATATTTTTGTAATGGTTATCTTTTTCAAGTATATTTTGAGAAAACTAATGTGTGTATGCATTCCTTTTGACTTTTATTGAGATTTTTGAAGTTTTTTTGTTACAATTTTTCATGTAGCATCACCAAACTTCAACATGCCCTTTTTAAATGGTTATATTTTTTTTTCAGGTTTATTTCGAGACGATTAATCCGAATATGCAATTCTTCTTAATTTTGTTAGGATTTTAGAGGTTTTCTTTAACTAATGTCTTCTACATCTTTTTTAAGTTTTTTTTCCCAATAGAACCAACAATATGTTTTTAGCAATTGTTTTAGAGTTTGGTTGACAACAACTATTCCTCATGGAATCTTGAGAAACCAAGTTTAATGAAAAACCATTTTTCATATTCATCTTTTTTTATTTTCTCATTGATATTTTACATTAAAATGTTTTCAACATACAATTGTTGAAACTTTTTTTTTTCAAATTCTATTTATTTTAAAATATTTTCAACCGCATTAATCGTTAAAAGATTTCATTTTTGTAATTTAAATAGTCTATATATAAATATATATATTAAAAGAACAACCAATAATGATAAGGTGGATTCATATATCAAAGGTAATATTGATTATTATTAGTTTAATATATAAATGTGATCATCGACTCATTTAGCTAACTTCAATAATTTTAAAAAGGATTATTGTCACCATGCAACGCATGGTGTCAAACACTAGTGAATAATAATTAAAAGAACCGATGTTTGTAGCATTTTCACTTGAGTGACAGTTAGGTATGGTGATTACATTAACCCGGCCATCATTGGTTAGATTTATTGGTTAAGTGTGAACCGTATCGACAGGTGTTAATTTATTAACTATATTTGCACTAATTTTACACTCTTTTAGGTTTATTTTATTTCCCAATTTAAGTCTTTTCATTCTTTTCTTTTACATTTATGTATTTATGGAGTTTATATAAGATGTATGAATTCCCTGCATTTCATATACTAAATTGGTAAAAAATCTCATTTATGCTAAATCGGTTAAATTTTTACAGGACTATGTTGAAGTTGAAGCAATGCTACATAATGTTGTAAGATTTTTGATAGTGGGTTTGAAGCTGAATTTTGGGCCAAGCTTGGGCCAAATATTAGACCTATTTTTGAGCTATTGGACTACCCTAGGCTTTTTTTTGTTCAAACGTGGCCCCAAGTATTTGTATTCCTTCAATGCTATTTAAGGAAGTTTAAGGGACCGTTTACCAAATGCTTACCTGGGTAAGCGGTTACCAAGTAACATTACCTCACTGCATGAATATGGTAAAGACAAAAAATCTTACTCGGTAAGAACGAGACAAGGACCAAGTGTCTTACCCGGTAAGTGAGAGCGCCAACTCTTACCACGGTAAGTGCTTACCGGGTAAATTGTCGCATACGATATCGTTTTGGTAGATTAAAATCTTACCCGGTTAGTAAATAATAGAGTTAAATTTTACTGGTAAGCACTTACCAAGTAAATGTTTGGTAAACAGCCCCTAAGTCATTTTTGTTAAAGATCTAATTAATAACAATTCTAATTTGTAACTTAAAACATTTTTCTCCTTTCTCTCTCTAAAGCCCACATCCATCCATCCATCCATCCATCCATCCATTCTTAATTCTAGTTTCAAGTAATTTTGTCTTTTATGTTTTGTCCTTGAACTTTAACTTTCAAGTACTATTAATTGTATGGATAAATTTTAGTTCATTTCTTTTATTTGCTAATTGTTGTAAACTTAATTTTCGGTTTTACTTTTAGAGAACACCTTAGAACGTGACAATACGTGGATTAAAAGTCCATTGTAGTACGTGGGTTATTATCTCAAAGGCCGAAAACGTTATTTTTAAGCCATGCAAATATTTACGAATTGTTACGAAACTTTATGCATTCATTTATTTATTTCAATTTACCACTTTATATTTACAGTTCCTGCATTTACTTTATATTCATTTATTTTGTCGCACTTTAGTTTACGTAGTTGACTTTACGTCATTTACATTTCCGTGCAATTTAATTTTAGTATTTATTCTAGAAATCCGTAACTTGCGCAACACGTTTCCTTATTAAAAAGAAACCAAACAATGATGGACTAATCGTCTTATCTTGGGGTGCAATGAAAAAATTAGGATCGAGACCGATTTAAAATTGGAAATGTGTTTTTAATATGGCATTTTTATCTAACTACTCATTTTGGGTTTAAAATATTTTATTGAAATTAACATTAAATTAATTGACAACTTATTTCATATAGGAAAATGCATTAACTTTTAGAGTAAAGATAAATACGATAACCCAAGATAATATAAGAAGACTAAAAATAGTTTTAGTACCTAACAAATGTTATACTTATACGGTGTAGGATGGTAACACAATGTTGTACTAGGATTCACGATGTCTAACATAAATGATGTCGTATGTACACCGACCTGTGTGTATTCTTGGAAGACCGTCTGAACTGATAGTTGGATATCTATGGCAGGACAATCATGCTAATTAATAGTACTATTGGACTGCCCAAAAAATGCTATAGTATTTATCCAATTGATCATTTGTTGCAGTCCTAACAGACCTTTACACCCTTTACTTCTTTTTAAGACAAATTTTTCGTAGTTGATAATTAACCAACCAAGCAAAATATTTATTCGAGTTCACCATCTGAAATCAATTTTTAGAGACTGAACTTTTTGAAAGACTTTATAATCCATCTTTATGGGAATGATATTCGGTACTTGTACCATTATTACTTGTTACAATACGACATTAGATCAAGGTGTATACTTTGCTAAGGTCTATTTTTATGTTGAATTTCAAGGGTTTTTTAACCACGACAACAAATTTTTGGCATACAAGCATTAGCAACCGCTTTTGTTTAATCTTTTGTAATAAAAAGAAGCAGCGAAGAAAACAGTTGAAATCTAGGGTAGGGCGACAAACATGGCGAAAGAGGACAAATCGATTGGGTTCCCACCGCAACTCTGAGTTAACTATTTCACCACTCCCGAAGATGGCAAACTAAATTAAAGTTTGTAAAAGCTGAATTTTCTACCACCTTTTTGAAAATATCGGTGCATCCTATTGTTCCACAGAGATTTTTCTAACTTGACCCAGAAATTGAAAACACTTTCATATAATAAAGAAGAGTGCAAAGAGCTTTATTTGCTTTAACCTCTTCAACAATGGCTGAAGATAGAAGGGGAGAAGAGGGATTTTCAGAAGAAATCTTGAAAATGACCGAGACAATTATAATCCACCTTTGGACGAGGAATAAATATCATTAGGCTTGCAAACTCTAAAGATGGAGGCATCATGGACTATACGATTCCTGTTTTGTCCCAGTTACATACGAAAATTGTAAAACCCACTATGACTACCAACCATTTTGAATTTAAGCTAGTGATGTTTCAGATGTTACAAACTAACGACTAGTACGCTAGTTTGTCATCAAAAGATCCTCACAGTCATTTGAGATCTTACAGGGAAATCATAGATTCCTTCACAATCCGTGGAGTCACAAACAATGCACCGACTAATTTTTTTTCCATTTTCACTATGGGATAGAGCCAAAGCTTGGTATAACTCTTTAAAACCGGATTTTGTGACTACATGGAACCAAATGGCGAGAAATTTTAAAATATATATTTTTCACCCACAAGAAATGCTAAATCCATAAATGAAATTTACACTTTTAAACAAATGGATGATGTAGTTCCTGATGCATGGGAAAGGCACAAAGAGCTACTGAGAAAATGCCCACACCATAGCATTTCATATTGCATAAAACTACAAACATTTTACAATGGTTTAAATACTGTTGCGAGACAAATACTTGATGCTACTGCAGGCGAGCTTTCACAGCTAATACGTATAATAAAGGTTTTAACATAGTTGAGAATATTTTTAACAATAATGGATATTGGGCAGACCCACATGCACTAATACTAAAAAAACAACAGGGGTACACGAGGTAGATGCTTACACAACATTAACAACTTAGCTCACTAATATGGCACCTCTAATTAAAAATCTGACTACTAGCCCTGTTAGGTCCAAGTTTTGTATCTAAATATGTTGTATCCAAGATTTATGTCCTTGTGCTTATCTTGTTCTATATATAGGTGCTTTGTTAGTTTTAGTAGTGGGATTTGTGCTAGTAGAAGTGAGATAAGGATTGGCGCTTTCAAGATACGGATTGACACTTTGATTGGTTTGAATACAATTGGCGATTTCAAGATTTCTCTCTCTAGATTCTCTACTCTCTCTACATTCTTAGTTGTTCTTGAATGTTGATCATTGAATCAAGAATTGTGTATTGATTAATCCATAAATGTGATTATCAAGTGGTATCAGCACGGAATACAACAACTTAGAAAATTAGATTGGATTGTAATTAGACCAGTTTTTGGATCATAATTGGATAATTTTGGACTGTTCTTCATCAAACTCTTTCTTGCTACTGTTTCTAATCAATTTTTGATAATTCGTGTGAAATTTGTTGTGAATTTGATTGATTTGTATATGAATTTTCAATTGAAACTAAGTAGAATCATTTGATTTTAAAATTAAATTGATTTCTAGAATCAATTTTGGATTTTTGGTATTTCAAGTTCTTGAAAGTTTTTTGAACTGTTCATGTGATTTTTATCAAATTTGGACTGTTTGATCTGTTTGTGGTATGAGTTTATATTGAAAACTTGTTTTTGAGCCAACTGTGAATCGATATGTTATAATTCTATTCATTTTGGTGTGAATTTTTGTGATTTGGATCATTTTCTGGAATTTTTTACTAACAGTTTTCTTCATCTCCTGATGAACATCTTCATCAAGCGATAAGGCTTTTTTCATCTCTTTATGAATTCCTTGTTGGCTGATTTGTTGTGATTTGTGCGATAAAGGATTTTGATCGGTAAGTGTTTTGACCGATAAAAGACTGATTCCAGTTAATGACTTGTCCGATAAAAGTGTTTGATCGATAAGGGCTTGACCGATAAAGGTTTGTGAAAGACAAGGGTTTGATCGATAAAGCCTGTCCGATAAAGTAGTGATCGATAAGGTGTTTTGACCAATAAGGGTTGTCCGTTAACCTTGTTAGAAGATAAGAGTTCTATCCAATAAGGCTTATCTTTTGGTGTCCGACAAGGAGCAATTTGGTGATTGTTTCTAAGCTTTGAACTGTATAAAAATCATTTTGGGATTAATCAATTTGAAAATAATTTGAAATGACTTTAAAGATTGAAAGAGAGAATAAGGAATTGAAAGAGAGAGTTTCTGAACTTGAAAAGAAATTGAAACAGGAACAAGACGAATATGTAAAAATGTTTTACGAAAACTATTCTAATCTTAGCTGGGCAAAATACTTGGTTAATTAAAATGAGCATTATCTTAAAGAAAATAAGCTTTTAAATGAAGAAATTGGTGAACTTATTTCTAGAGTATTTTTATCTGATCTCCAAGAAAGGAATGTTGAGCAAATAAAGAAAAATTCTGATTGACAACATGGGTTTATGAAGCTGAAAGAGCTTTGTATTTAGAAAGAAAAATTCATGAGAAGGAAAGGAAAAAATTAATTGGATTGGAAAATTTGTTATAGTCTGATAGTTTGGATTCTGATAAAAAGAGAATTGAGAAGAAAATGGAAAAGTTTTTTGAAGCTGAAAAGAAATTTGATGCTGAAAAGAAGATTCTTGAAAGCAAAATTAGAGTTCTTGAGCTGAGCAATGCAAAGCTTTTAGAGAAATATTTTGAAAATTTGAAAAGATAATTATTGTGGAAAGAGATAAACTTGAGAATGAGAAGAAAGATTTAATGAATGAGTCTAAGAAGAAATATCTAGAACTTTCGAAGAGCATTGCTGCTGATAAAAAGAGTCTGGATGTGGAAAGAAATGCATTTGCTACTGAAAGAAAGAATATTGCTAAGAAGAATGCAGCTATTGCTAAGGAGCTGATTAAGAAAAAGAAATGGTTGGACATTGCTTCTGATAATAAGAAGGGAAGTTTTGAGAATGAAATGAAAGAATTTGAAAAGGAAAGAAAAAGCTTTGAAAAGGAGAAATCAGATCTGGAAGGTAAGATTTCTGAAACTTCAAAGAAATTATCTGATTTAAAGACCGATCTTGTATCAGAAATGAATATGAGATATGAGGTTAAAAAAATATGATTTAGTATCTAAAGAGAGAGATCAGTTGCTAAAGAAAAATAAAAGAATTTCTGAATCAAATACTTCAAGCTCAACTGAATCTCATTCTAAGTGTAAAACCTGCTTGAATGATAGTTAAAGTGTCAAATCTAACAGTTATTCAGGTAGTACTAAACCATATGTTTCAAAGAATATATCTCATACTTCAAATCAGTACTACAAAGATTATGTTATTGAATCAAATGATCATTTTCAAACAGTTAAAAAGGTTTGGATGAAGAAATCTGAATTTGATGGTATATCTTCTCAAAATTCTGTTTGTAATAAGAAATCATTTGTGTCTAAGACTGTTTTACCTTGCATTTTTAAGTCTACTAACCAACTTATTAGTCTTAGCAAGAGAACGATTCAATGTTCAACTTGTGGAACAAATGATTTCATAAACAAGAAGAAAGTAAATAGGTGGAATGGAAAAGTTAAGAGGAATAACAGTTGGACTAGGAATGATATGTATGATAACAACTGGTATGGTACTTATTGCATATCTGATTTACCTGTTAAGAATACTCATGTGAAAACATCTTATCAGAACAGATGGTTTGGAACTTATAGTATACCCCAAACTAAAGCTAACAAGCTAGGATCCATAAAAATATGGATACCAAAATCTATGTAATTTGTTTTTGCAGGTTTATCATATGTTGAGCTGATTTTAGAAGATTTAAGACATGATAACCTGAAGCTTGGTTTGAGGGGGAGCTTATATGAAATTTGTGCTTTAATGTAGTTTCTAAATACACAGTTTAGGACCTGGTCTTCAAATCAATTTATGGACAAAGTAGTTTAGAACCGGGCTTATCTGTTTTCAAAGGGAGTATAATGATATATTTTTGAATTATTTTGGAACTGGTATTAATTCTAGGGGGAGTATAATATTTTTCATTATTGGTATCAACTAATAAAGTATTTGAACTTTTATTTGATGTATTTTCTAAGGGGAAATAAATATCTTTAGTTCATTTTTGATTATAAGTTGGAAATTTAACTGATATAACTTTTACAGGAATTTTGAAGGAAAGGAAAAAGACTTGAAAGATGAAGATGATATCTGGACAAAGGCCTGTTCGATAAAGATTTTATTCGGACAAAGGCTTGCCTGATGAAGCTCAATCCGGACAAGGTATATCTGGTGAAGGACCAATCTGGATGAAGTTATGTCTAATGAAGGAGCAATCCAGATGATAAGGTGTCCGATGAAGGATCAATCCAGATGATAAGGTGTTTGATGAAGTTCCTATCCGGATGATATGGTGTCCGATGAAGGTTGTATCCAATCACATACTTGAGTGATGAGAGTTATGACTTGAGCGATGAGTCATAGATTTGAGTGATGAGTGTGATCTCCAGAAGATATATTGAGAGATGAAAATGTATCAAGATTACATCTTGAGCGATAAATTTAATATGCGGATGGTGTGATGTCCCATTTGGTGCCTATCACAGTCTTGTCAGATGGACGTGGGACAAGGTACCAGACTTTGTTCTTATCAAGCTCAATGAGCTTCTCTTGCATGGAAATGACCCAGCTTGGGTCTGAGATAGCATCATTGATTTTTTTGGGATCAACTAAAGAAAGGAAGTTAACAAAGAGACAAATATTACATAGACCGCGACGAGTCTGAATACCTGCACTTGGATCACCAAGAATTTGATGAATATGATGGTCTTTTGTCCATTGCTGAGCTGATAGAGGATTGTCATCTGAGCATTGATGTTCAGGAACAGAAGATGAGGCTTCAGCTGCAGATTCTTCAGCAATAAGTATAACTTCTAAAGGAGCCTCAGATTCAGCGACTGATAGAGGTTCAGATGCTGAAGGCATTTCATTCACTGATTGGTCAGTGTTTAAAGTAGAGGGAGGAATGCATCTAATGGGCATTGCAACGATATCTAAAGAAGATTCACTTCGGTTATTAGCTGCAACTAGAATGATAAGTGGATCATCATTAGCTTCTTAAGAATATTCATGACAAAATCAAGGCACATGTTGTACTTCCTCTTAGCGGATACATCATCTGATAATTTGATCAAAGCAATGTTTCCAAAAGTAAGGGTCATCCTAGACATAAAACTTAGCATGGCTTAAGATTTTATCCTTTTCAGTTCTAGTCAACGTACCTTCCAAGGTGTTTGTAACCAAGTAGTTTCCAATATCAACGTACCAGGGCATGGTCCCTTGAATGGTTAGAAGATGCTCATCGAGAAACACATCCTTCAATATAGAAGGGTCTTCACCATTTAGCAATCGGCTCAAATGATCAGCTACTAGGTTCTCTGATTCGCTCTTGTCCCGGATTTCAAGGTCGAATTCTTACACAAGCAACATCCAGCAAATAAGACATGGTTTAGAGTCCTTCTTCATAAAATATTTACGAGTTGCATGATCAGAAAAAAGAATATAAATGTAGTACCAAGTAGATATAAAAGAAACTTTTCTAAAGCAAATACTATGGATAAAAGCTCTTTCTCAGTCGTTAAATAGTTGTTTTGGGCAATATGCTAGAAGCATAGATATAACATGTCGGTCCTTACCGAACTTTTGTCCCAAAACAACCCCGACTGCGTAATTACTCGCGTCGTACATTATCTCAAAAGAGAGATTCCAATTTGGTAGCTGAATAATTGGGGCACTAGTTAACTTATATTTCAGCGAATTGAATGCCTTTTTGTACGCTCCATCAAAGTGGAAGTCCACATCCTTTGTAAGATACAACATAGTGGTTGGGTGATACTCGAGTAGTCCTTGATGAACCGCCGATAGAACCCTGCATAAACTAGAAAAGACCGGACTTCCCTAACACAAGAAGGGTAAGGTAGAGTTTTAATGACATCTATTTGATTTGTCTACCTATATACCCTTTTTTGCGACAATATGACCCAAATAGACCATGACTAACCATAAAATGACATTTTTCATAATTTAAAACGAGGTTAGTCTTTATGCATTGTTTTTAAAATCTTCGTCAAATTTGCTCAAACAATTTTCAAATGAATTACCATAAATAGTAAAATCATCCATAAACACCTCAGTTATACTCTCTACATACATGGAAAAAATACTTACTATGCGTCATTGAAAAGTAGCGGGTGCGCTACAGAGGCCAAAAGGCATACGCCTATAGGTAAACGTACTGAATGTGCATGTAAAAGTAGTATTTTCCTGGTCCTCTAGGGCCACTAGGATTTGATGGAAACCTGAATATCCATCAAGGCAACAATAGTGAGATTTTCCAGCTAATCGTTCCAACATTTGGTTGAAGAAGGGTGATGGAAAATGAGCCTTTGTAGTAGACGAGTTCAATCTCCTATAGTCAATGCATACTCGCCATCCATTTTAGACTCGAATAGGCACCGACTCATCTTTGGTGTTTCTAACCATAGTCAAACTTGTCTTCTTGGGTACTACCTAAACAGGACTTCCCCATGTGCTATCAGAGATTGAATAGATAATACTTGCATCAAAGAGTTTGAGAATCTTCTTTTTCATTACCTCCATCATTGGTGGCTTGAGACAACGTTGGGCTTCTCGGAAGGGCTTGTAGTCATCCTTGTTAGGACTGAATTTCAGTATAAATTGTATTCGTCTTGAAAGATAATATTGTCTATAATTGTTGTAAAGTCATCGTGTTTGACTTTGCATGTACTTTGACTTTGACTAGTGAGGTTCATGTTTGACCCTATAAATAGGATTTGTTCTTTGTAATTTTGTATGAGCTTCATTGTAAATTTCAGTTACGTAATAATAGAGTTTGACCAAACTTTGAAGGTTTGACCTTTTCCCTCAAACTCCTTCCAAGCTCTTAATGTTCAAATCTAGATCTGCCATGAATGTATGAAGCTTTTATGAAGATTGATCTTAAAGTGATCTAACAATTGGTATCAGAGTAGGAAATGCACGAAATTAAGAAGAAGAAATCGTCATATTTTGAATAAATTTTGAAGAAAAGTTTCTGAATTTTTCTTTGTGTTCATCATGTTCTTCATCTTTCTTTGAGTTTTAATTCAATTTTTTTTTGAAAAATATTGTATTTTTGTGTTAAAACCTTGATCAAATTGTTCGTAATCGAGCTGTGAATCTTTGTTATTCACAAACTTTTGTGTTTTGATCATCTGATTTCAAGATCTGATGAAATTTATGTTTTTGAAAATTTTTCGTGTTCTTGAAAAGTTTTGTAAAAATTTGCATTTTGATCCATTTTTGTTGGAAAAAGTTAAATTTTTGTGTTTTTGATGTGTTTTTTGATCAATTTTGGTGTTTAAATCGCTCAAGGACTTGGTTAAATCGCATGCAGGCTTATCCATATTCATAGTTCATCGCTTATAACATCAATCGGTTTAGACTTAGTCGATTGTTTAGACATTAAATCGTGCACCCCTTTGATCGGTTTAGCTCTTATCCGCACAAAGGCTAAGTCGCTCAATGCACCATCCGATTTAGGTGTAAGTCGCTCGTCGCTGTGTCCGATTTATGTGTAAATCGCTCACCTGCCTTAATGTCGTGTTCGAGTTAGCATACATAGCACAACCTTGTATCCGGATTGCTTCATTTATCGGATAAAGACTTAGTCGCTGTTTGAGTTCCTCGCTCACTTCTCGCATTATCTGGATTTGATCCCTGGATAAAGACTTAGTCGCGATTTCTCATTTCTCGTATCCTAATCTACTCATAGTTCTATCTAGATTATAGAATATCGTGTACTTAGTGGTGTCCGATTTGTTTAAACAACATTGTCCGGATATCTTCCTCGTTCAACCACTTAATCGCGATCTGTTTTTCCCTCTGACAACCCCGGACAAAGGGCCGTCCGGATTAGGCTTCCCGGATATAATTCTCAGTTATTTCTTGATCTCGACTAGCCCACATTTTCTTTGTGAACACATCTTGTTTAGATTTGAATTTTTTTTGAAATTTTTTCACTGTTTTTCGATCATATTTTATTTGTTTTGATTTTGTTTTTAACTATTTGAGAATTTTTTGAACTATTTTGTGTCGCGTAAATTGTTTTTAATCAGTTTTAACTGTTTCTGACCGTTTTTAACAGTTTTTGACTGTTTTACTGATTTTTGACTGTTTTCGCTGATTTTCTAATTTTTCAACAGTTTTTGAGTTTTCTGGTTGTTTTTGAGCTTATTGATTGATTTCGATTTCTTTGATTGATTTCAACGCACTAGATTCTTTAATCAATCTGATTTCTAAAAATGGCAGTTTCTTTTGAGAAGGAGAATATGGATTTGAAAGTGAAAATTTCTGAACTGGAAAAGAACATAAAAGACTATAAAGAGAAATATGTAATATGTTTTATGAAAATCACGCAGACAAAGAATTTATTAAGGATTTACAAAGAGAGATTATTGCTTTGAAAGAAAATTCTGAAGAAGATTTGTCATATAATCAGAATGCTTTGGATGTTGTAAGAAAAGAGTGTGAAGAAGAGTAAAAACGTGGAGTAAATTTAATAAAGATTTGTTTAACAAACTCCAAAAAGTCCAGTGTGAACTTAATGATGAAAGAAACTCTCGAGGTAGAAAACATACCGAGACTGAGGACTTCACTGATAAACTTCATAAGTTTGAGAGTGATCTGGATGAGATTAGAAAGTTACTGAACTTTGAAAAGGAGAAAATTTTGGAAGCTGAGAAGAGTTTGGATGTTGAAAGGAATGAATCTGAGAAAGAGAAGAAGAGATTTGTTGAAGTTGAAAGAAGATTTGGTGCGAAACGGATATCTTATGAAAATAAGATCAACTCTCTTGAGCTGAACGCTAAATTGCTTTTAAAGCAAATCTCAGATTTTGAGTAGCTGATTATCTTGGAACGAGCCAAGATAGATAAAGAGAAGAATGACATCAGAGAAGAATGTCTAAGTCAGAATCATAAAATGTCTGACTGCAATGCTAAAAAACAAAAGGCTTTAAACGAAGAGAAGAAACTAGTTGCGCTTGAAAAGCGAAATACTGCAAAGAAATATGCAGCAATAGCTAAAGAGCTTGGAGAAAAGAAAAAGTGGCTCGATATTGCTTCTGAAAATGAGAAAAGTAGCTCAGATGAAGAGAGAAGAGAGTTTGACAATCAGAAGAAGAAATTTGAGAAGTTGAAGAAGGATTTAGAAGGTAAACTCTTGGATACTTCAAAGAAATTGTTTGATATGAAGACCGAACTTGAAACTGAACTGAAGATGAGAACTGAACTTAAAGAGAAGTATGATTTAGTTGCTGATGAACAAGACTAGCTTTTAAAGAAAGTCAAAGATTTTTCTTGTGCTCAAAGCTTAACTGGTTCTCCCTCATAGTGTAAAACCAGTTTTTATGACTGTTCCAAATCGAGTAGTTATTCAAGCAGCCCTAAATCTACTATTTCTAAGAACTATTCTCGTTCTTCTAATCAGTATTATCAAAGGTACGTCATTGGATCACCCAATTATTCTTCTAAAGTTAAAAGCATTTGGGTTAATAAGTCTGAATCTGTTGCGTCCCGTAATTCTGTTGTTACTAATAATAATCTTTCTTGTTTTGTGAGATCCACTTCTGACTTGATAAATCTTAGCAAGAGAAGAATCATTTGCTCCACATTCAAGAATACTGATTTTGTGAACAGGAAAAGGTACAACAGCTGGACTGGAGACATCATATTTCAGAAGAATTGGAAAGGTAATAACATGTATGATCAAAATAATTAGTATGGATCCTACAACGTATATAATCATTCTGTTAAAAGTGATTGAAAGAAAACATCAAATAAAAATAGATGGTTTGACATTTATAATATCCCACAACCTGATACTAACAAAGAAGGACCCAAGTTCGTTTGGGTACAAAAATATGTCTAATCTTATTTTACAGGTGCGTCATTACTGCGCTGATCAAAAATTCATACAGATGATGCACTAATTTAGGGGGAGTTGTAAACTGTTCAAACAAAGGCTTCTAAACAACACAGTTCGGACCCGTGTTCTAATGTTTGTGGTTTCTAAACACCCAGTTTAGGACCCGTGCTAAATATGTTTCCAATTTTTTTTTTAATTTTTGAGCTGAATCGAAATATTTCTTAAATCTATTTTCTAGGGGGAGTCTCTAGAAATTTTAATAAAAGTTTTTGGAAAATGCAACTGTTTTTCGGAAACGAGTACATTTTTCTGAACATGTATTTCCTGATATTTTACTTGCGTAATTTCTCATCAAACATAACGCTAATACTTGTTTCAACTATTCTTGAAATTGTTATCATCACGTCTCTTATAATAATATCATTTTCGGTGATAATACACTCGTTTGTATTCAAAGGTTATTTTTCTGATATTTTCTTACCTTGATTGATATACATTTGTTAATTCTTTCAATATCAGAATCTGTAAACTTGTTCTTATAGATCTTCGTTCTTTTCTTTCACATTCTGAATAATCTGATTTCATACATCACTCCTTGATTGCTTGTGCTTCAAAGAAATATCTTGATCAATTTCTTATCTGATCATTGTGCTTTATAGTAATAATATTTTTAATCAACTGTTGTGATCAACTGAGCATATATTGCTAAATTTTAGGAGGGACTGAGTGCTTAACAAAAATATCTCTATGGAATGTCAGAACCGACAAACCTACCCAAGAGGACAACCATATCTAAGTGAGCATTAAATTCAAAAAGGGTTTGTGTGCAAAGTTTAAAATGAAAGAGAGAGGGGTAGTTGTTGTGAGACTAAAAGAATGGATGAGAGTTGTGTCATGATTAAAAGATTACAAGAATCTTGTTCCAAACTTCTAAATACCGGGCATACCACATAATCTATTAGTTCTCAATTCTTTCGAGGCTAATATTGAAAAAGGCAAATCCCAGGCCAATTCTTGTCACAACCCCACCAGCTACTTATTTATCTCTTAACAGATAAGTGTTTCAGTAACACTTGGGGCACGCAACTCACTATCTATCAATTTCTCATTCGGAGAAAGTGGATATTGAAAAAGTAGGATATATGTCCCCCCTTCAAGTCTTTTTGATCACATATTGAGTCTGATAAATTTGTGTAGACCACACGATTTATCTTTTTCAGCCTAAACAGAAGCATATGTTGCTTTATCTTTCTACATTACATAGATTTTGTAAATTATATGTCATTTTGCCGAAACATTCATAGATATAATTTTATAAGGTATCAATGATTGAATGGAAGACCTGGTGAGATGAACCTCAAAAAGTCTCATATATACATTACATTCATTGTACTAAGTATATCTGTTATACTCACAAGCCAATCTTTTTATAAGATTGAAAACAATTTCATACGTTGAAATTGGTTGTTATCTTCCCATTCCCTTAATCTAAAAAGATTATACAAGTGGATTTGAAAAGATCTACTTACAATTTTATGAATTGACGGCTTTCGCTGAAAATTTCATTCATTCTTGTTTATGATGCTAATGATTCTCATTTCATCATAAGGGGGAGTATGAAATAATGAATGAAATGTTCAATTCCGAATGATATAAAGGGAATATGTTGTAAAAGTCAAGGGAGAGTAACATCAAAGTCGGCAAAAGACTCAAAGGAGTGTGACTGTAGATTATTACTGAAGATTATTCTTGTGCTAAAATGTCCGAGAGTTTTTGAATGTGAAGATCATCGTTTCAAAAGTTTACTGACAGAGATTTCTCATTGAAGTGAATGTTTGTGAATCGTTATATGAAGAAGTTTGTTTTTTGGAAATAATGTTAGTGGTTTGCTTGTCTGAAAATTCTTTGAAGATCATATCTTGAAGATTATATCTGAAGATTGTTGTTGTTTTTGTTCTACATTGTCAAATGAGAAGATCAATGTTCTTCTACATTCGAGGGGGAGAATGTTAGAAGATATTCTCATCAAAAGATCGTCTGAAGATTTTGAAGTAAAAGATTGTTTTCGAAGAAGTCATAAAGAGTTTAAAGAGACAAAGTTCAAACGAGATTCAAAGCGCGCAAATTCTTTCAAGTCTGAATACAAAGGGGGAGAATGTTAGGACTGAATTTCAGTATAAATTGTATTCGTCTTGAAAGATAAATATTGTCTATAATTGTTGTAAAGTCATCGTGTTTGACTTTGTATGTACTTTGACTTTGACTAGTGGGGTTCATGTTTGACCCTATAAATAGGATTTGTTCTTTGTAATTTTGTATGAGCTTCATTGTAAATTTCAGTTACGTAATAATAGAGTTTGACCAAACTTTGAAGGTTTGACCTATTCTCTCAAACTCCTTCCAGGCTCTTAATGTTCAAATCTAGATCTGCATGAATGTATGAAGGTTTTATGAAGATTGATCTTAAAGTGACCTAACAGTCCTCCAATAAGATTTTGTGCATACAAACCGAGGGACTCAACCCTTTGATATCCGTTATCTTCCAAACAATCGCCTCCTTATGCTCCTTAAACACACTCACCAACCTTTATTCTTCATCGCTTTATACCTTAGTAGAAATGATCACCGGTAAAATGTTGTCTTGGCCTAAAAAGGCATACTTCAAATGGCTTGGTAATTCCTTCAACTCAAGTACAGGGGCCTACACAATAGAAGGAAACAAATTTGTGCAAGAAGAAGGTAAATTAACATTTGATACCTCAAATTTCTTGTGTAGGTATGATTCCATAGTCGAGACCATCTTCTTGAGCGTCGATCCTAACTCATACTCTTCCATCATATTAACTGCTTTTGCATCTAAGTGCCTTGTGATTGAATCCTCTAACAAATAAATGTTAGTCAACAAAATTGACAGACGAGACATCACTGGGATATCTTATGGCATTATATATATTAAACTTGATTATTTCACCATCAAACTCCATAGTTAATGTACCATCATGAACATCAATCTTAGTTTTTGATGTTTTTAGAAATGGTCTTCCAACAATATCAAAGGTGATTCGAAGGTATGATTATGCTCCTCCATATCTATGACATAGAAATCAGATGGGAAGACCAGTTCATTTACTTGAACCAGAACATCCTCAAGGATTCTCTTGGGATACACATTAGACCTGTCGACGAGTTGTATAATAACTCCCGTCCTTTTAAGAGGTCCCACATTCAATGATGAATAAATTGAGTAAGGAGTGACATTTGTAGAAGCCCCTAAATCTAACATGGCTTTATCAATTAAAACATTCCCTAACTTACAAGGAATAGTAAACATACATAGGTCTTTGCACTTAAGGGCCATCTTGCTCCTTGAAGGACGGCGGAGACGTTCTTGCCCATGCTTACCTTCTTCTTCCTAATCAACTTCCTCTTGCTTCTACACAATTCCTTCAAAAACTTGGCATATCGAGGTACTCTTTCAATAGCATCTAGAAGTGGAATATTTACCTCAACTCGACAAAAAAGTTTCTATGATCTCCTTGTCTTCTTGATCCTTCTTTGATTGCTTGAATCTCTTTGGAAACGGTGGTTGGATGATCACTTCGTGTGTTGCACCTTTTCCCTCAACAATCTTTTCTTCAACTATTTCCTCACTTTGTTTGGTCCCCATAATCTTGGCCTCTTTCTCTTCTTTCCTCTGGCTCTTTTTCACCTTAAGTTCAGATCCGGTACCGTCCTGATTCCTGTAGAAATTGTTGAGTGTTAGTAAGCAAGAGATTTAACAATATCTTTCAAGGACATACCTGAACTGCTTGAAGCTTGGTTGTTAAGCTAAAATTTTGACTTTTGTTGGAAAGGTTGTTGGAACTGCCTTTGTCGAAATTGCTCAGGAGGTCTTTGAGCTCCAAAATTCAAACTATAGAACCTTTGATGGGGTTGTCGGGCCTGAATTAACATCATCTAGGGTAACCATGACACCTTCTTGTAATTATGGACATGCATATGTAGGATGGTTCACCTCCTTGCAAATGCCAGATGCCTTTACCTGTTCTTTCTCCACTACCAACTGCTAAATCAGGTTAGTCAAATCATATAATTTAATTTCAATGCTAGCGACATTTACCTCATTTGCGCTTTAGGATTCTCTTCTTATGTCACCAAGAACACTAAAACGTTGAGAATTCTCAGCCATAGTGGGGATTAAGGCCCTTACTTGATATGGGGTTGTATTAAATATTTCCCCTCCGCTAGCGGCATCTATAATTTTCCTCTCAATAGGAAGGAGACCCTCATAAAAGTATTGGAAAAGAAGTTGCTTAGAAA
Source organism: Cynara cardunculus var. scolymus (assembly GCF_001531365.2). Classification (NCBI taxonomy): domain Eukaryota; kingdom Viridiplantae; phylum Streptophyta; class Magnoliopsida; order Asterales; family Asteraceae; genus Cynara; species Cynara cardunculus. The sequence goes on from NW_020200623.1 coordinate 88,419, forward strand.
TTCCATGTTGTGGGCAATAACACAAAGATGTTTGAATCTCTCTCAATATTCATGAAGAGTTTCTACATCTCTTTGTTTTATGCCACAAATTTCCCTACGAAGTATGGCAGCTCGAGAGGCAAAAAATAACTTATCTAAAAATAACCTCGCCATTTGGTTCCAAGTCGCTACCGAAATAGGGGGTACCGAATATAGCCTATCCTTATCCCGATCTTTTAAAGAAAAAGGAAATGCCTTTAAATTGAGATCGTACATGACCTCATTAGGTTTCACACTCAAAAACACTACATGGAATTCCTTGAGGTGCTTGTTAGGGTCCTCATTCTCCAAACCATGATAGGTGGGAAGGAGATGGACCAAACCAGTTTTTATAACAAAATTAGTATTACCTTGAGGATACTTGATACATATAGGCACTTGGGCAACATCATGTATCGCCCACTCTTGGAGAGTCTACTCATCTTCGTCAGCCATCTTGACTTTTGGCTCATTTTCTTCCTCTTCTTCGAACTAAGAACCCTCTATATTTGGTTCCTGCACTTCGCTTTTGGAATCGGATGGTAAATCAATATCTTTCCAGATGTTGATTACCTGCGAACTTGAAGATTTTCCTTGCGATTTTTGGATCCTAGCTAGCTTCTTTAATCGCTTCGTTGTTCGCTTTATTTCTGAATCTATGGGTTGCGGCGTACTTGTACATGAAGATCTAGTCATAAACCATTAGAAATAATGAGTACCCAACAACGACACCAAAAATTTTACGGATGCCGAGTCCACCAAATAATAAGTTCCAACTATTGGACAATTACAATCAAAATTGTAATAGCGGTAAGTTGGGTGAAACCACAGGGACTTCTTTTAACTTATTATTTCCGAAGACTTCAAGTACAAGAACAAATAATTAAAAGTAAATACGAAAAGAAGGGGTTGGATTTGATGAACTAGACTAAACATGCAATAAAAATTAGTTACAACGATTAATTAAAAATCCAACATTAGTTCAATTTCGATGAAAATGTTGTAGTACCTATCATTGATTCCAAGAGTGTAAACATGTACAACAAATCCAAGTTGATTATAGTCGTTAAGAAGCTCTAACAACCTCTATTTTTTTCTTAAATTTACTCCGGCTAAACTAAGATCTTTAATTGGATCTTAATCATAAATAAGAAATTGAATAAGTTCTCAAGTTCACAGACGTAATTAGCTTTATCGAACTAGAAAAACATCATCTCAAAGTTATAAGCTCGTTAGCTTGACCCATTAAGGCTTTGAGTGCAATACTTCAAGAATCCAATTCAGAAACTTTATTGATACCAAATGAATTCCGTCGTTATTTTATTAAAGGTCTAAGACAATTACTTATCAAAGTCTTAGAATAACAATTTTCCATAAGAATTTCAAACTAATTGATCAGACCAAATGAACATGAAAATGAAATTGATATTAAAAACAAAAATCAAAGAAATAAGTTTGTTCCAAACGATTAGAATGAAACCTCAAGGTACCAACCATCAAGAGCTAAACAAACCAATGTCGGGATGAAAAGATTTAGCCACACATGGCTAAACCAACGTTACAATTGCATAGAATCTGGAAATTTACCTAAAAATTAGAACCAATCAGATGAGCTCTTACTTCCAAAATCATCCTATACTCCTTGGAAAATCTCAGAAATTGTCCCCCTCAAAACAGTTTCAATCAAGCCTTTTATACCCTTGAGAAGAAACCAACTAAGAATCAACAAAAAATATGTATCTTGTTGGTCCCGGTTGGATCTACAAGATTTTTATAGAAACAATTTGTAGAAGGGGGAGATGAATACAAACACAGAGAACTTTCAAATTTAAAAATATATATTGATAAAAAAATATCAATACAGATTTTTACAAGATTGTATGCGAAAATAGACAAGATAAAGATAACCTATCTAAAACAATCTAAGTTTACACACCGATATTCTTAGCAAAATAGAAAAGATTTGTTGTAAGATAAAGAAGGAAATAAGTTCTTCTTGGGTAAGAAATTTTAGAATACTTGAGAGGAATTCTAACTTGCTTGAAGATAAACGTAAGTGTTCTTAGATGTGTGTGTGTTTTCACGTAAGAATTATCTCTGCATGGAGAGAGTGCACATCTATTTATACCCATTGCATTAATTGCACATTTAATGCAATGTAGTAGGGTTTGAACACGCGTCAAGCTTTTAAAGAAAAGCTTTTCCATTGCTATAGTGAATAGTACAAAAGTCTATTCATGAACAAACATCCTTTCGTGGAGTTGGTGGGTAATAGAGTCAACTAGTCGGCTTCGTACTGTACATTACTCTAGAAAGGGTATGGGTTTGTCCTTTGCGTGTGGAAGGACAAAACAAAAACAATCTTGCACAACAAGCTTCATTTGATTGCTGAATGCTGGAATAACACTGAAGGTCTCTTCAGCATTCCCTGAGCTTGGGCAGTCTTCACACATATGTTGACCAGGTTGTAATCACTGAATGTCGCTTTAGATTACGAATGCGCTAGTCACTAATCTTTAGTCTCATTCTTTGAATTTCACTGAAGGTTCTTTGGTGTGACTTCTGTATGATTTATAATACATGTTTCAACGATCACTGAACAGACTCAGTGACGATCGTTGGAACTGAAAGAACATAAACATAATACTTCGAAGTAGGTAAAAGGGATTATAATCAAATCAATGAGAGAGAGGATCAACAATCTCCCCCTATTGATGATAACAAAGCGACATAAAGAAAGTTGCCTTATCAGATAATGGTAGGCAAAAGTTATATATAAAGTACATGTCCTTTTTTACTATTTTGGGATCTTTTTCAGTGAGTCAGTTTTTTACTTAAAAAGTTTTCCTAAGTTACAAGTTTAAGAAAAAGTACAAGAAGAAAAACTGAAACTGAAAGCATGTTCACTGACTTATTGATTATCAGTGACTGTAAGAAAACACTGGAACTCATTGACATGTGTCCATATTACTCTTTTCAGAGATATTTTTCAATGATGCAGATGAAATACTTATATTAAATCAAAGGAAAAATTACAAGTTTTTCAGTACATTTCTTAGACTTACAAAATATAAAATTGAACACTGAAAGTAGACATAGAAACAAAAGATATACAGTGAAAGACAAGTTACAAGATAGAATTCTATAACTAATCTAAGTTTCTTAGGTTGATGTAGCCAGGTACTTCTTCTCCGAGCTCCTTTCGACGTAGAAATTCCCTTTTGATATTGTGGTCCATTATTTCACCATATATATCATCGTCTAGCCAAAATTTGATATACGCGATATGTTCCATTGGGCAGAGATGTAACTCATACATTCTTTAAAAGATGACTTCGCCTTCATAATCAAGGAAGATATATCCTAACTCAGGCTTCATGTGCACATTGCAAGTATGGAAGGACCCTTAGCTGGCAATGAAAGATTCAGCATAGAAATGTCTGCCTTCTTCGAAGCCTTCAGGACTTCATCTAAGGAGAACTTTGTTTCATGTTCAATCCTCAGGGTTGGTCCGTCATTATAGACTTGAAGGTATTCTTCTTCCACTTTTCTTCAGTGTTGGATTTTCAGGTACCGCAACATATCTTTACATCTTCTTGATCAGCTCGTCGATGATGTCTTCGTTAATTGGCTTATGTCTTGACTTTGAGCGCTGAATGGCTTGGCGTATCTCCAACCATTCACTGTAGCCATACTAACCAAGGTAGGAAGGGTACTCTGTGACAGCGTCAAGGTTGTCCCTAGTGATGAGCATTGAACTAGAACTCCACCGTCTTTCATCCGTCCGCTGATGGTGGCATTTGAAATTGGGTAAGGACTGATCCTCTTGTTTTGACATTCTTCGCTCCATTTTCTGTCATGCTCGGCCAGCTTCAATGCGTTCTCGCGTTCAGCTTCTGAAATAGAAAGAAGCTTAGCTTGGGCCTTGACATCATTCACCATCTTTTTAGACTTCTTCCTTGGAAGAACTTCAGCAACAAGAGACTTGTCTAGCTTTAAGCTGTCATCAGTCTGTTGTCTTTGAAGTCTGAGTTATTCCTCGGCCTTGAGTGCCTCGAGTCTTTTAGCTTCAGACAGGAAGTCGAACTCACCACAACTAGAGGTATGAAGAGGGATTTTTACTCTAGTATGGTCGAGCGACTCCTTCAGCTGAGACATCTGCTGGTCGGTGGGAGCGCTGGAGGTTGGGTTTTCAGGCACCCATTCCTCTAGCCGACCACAAGTAGTAGAAGGGATGGAGAGTTGATATAGAGAAGTTATGGTGGTAAAGCTGGAGGACTTATTAGATAAGGGCTCTAAAGGTTGGAAAAGTACCTTTAAGTTTCTTTCTTCAACAACACCCTTTTCTTTTGACTTGGTGTTCTCTTTCTTTTCTGGAGTCTCCTTCTCTTTCTCCCCATGCTCCCCCGGGATGCAAAATCCTTGAGAGCGACGCCTTTCATGGCATCTGGAAGGTCTCTGGTACTGTATGGTGAAGTCGTCATCATCGTCGTCTTCATCATCATCGTTACCCAGATCTTCACCAGCGTCAGGAAGGTCGGGAGAATCACCGTCTTCATCTTCATCATCATCTTCCATATCACCAGCATTAGCTGCAAAGGTGATTGGAAGGTCTTCGTCACGAGCTTCAGCGCTAGCTCGGATGGTATCAACATCCTCAGCTTCAGGAGCTTCACAGGAAGTTGGATTTTCATCAGCAACCTCAACTTCAGCTTCAGGATGAGCTTCAGCTTCACTATGATTTGCTGGGACAACAACAGTTTCAGCGGCAACAGCTTCAGCAGCAGCATCTCCAGACTCTGTCTCTCCCTCTTTGGCTATGGCTTTGGAACACTAGCCAAAGAAATGATCCATATTTCGTATCTGAAGCGCCATCATCTCCTCAAGCTTGGTTATAGCATGCGCTAGAAGAACAGTAGCCTTGCGCGTCTGATCTAGCTGCTTGCGATCTTCAGCGTTGAACGACGGTTCAGGTGCTGGTATTGGCTATTGGGCATCATCTCTATATGCTTTACAAGAGCTCTCGTTTCATCGGACTTGCTTGTTAAAGGAGTGATGGCCTCAGTGTTGGCTTACATAGCTATTTGCATAGATGAGAGCTGGTCCTTAACCTCCTTTACTTCAGCCCAAATAGCTAATAGGTTAGTAGATACTTCGTCCCTGAGAGGCATGCCATTATGGACTTCGTCCATTTTGATAAAGACAGTTTCCACAGCAGGAAGGAGTAGCTTCACGTCATCAGCCATGTTGTACTCTTGACCATGGCTGATGTCTCTTCAAAAGGACCTGAAAAGAAGCAAGAATGACCATAAGAGAGCTCTGTGTTAGTAGAAACGAAATGATAGGAAGGTAGAGTACTTGAGGGTTCATCAACGTTATCTGAAGGATTAACATTGGTTCGGTCCAAGTTTCCTTTGAGAGGATTGCCGACTGTTTGCTGAGATGCCTCAAGAAGAGCAATCTCAGGTCCAATGGTGGGTGTTTCATCATCAGGGAGGATAGTTGCTGATCAGTTATAAACACATGTCGAGACCAATGATGGGGGATAGGAGGAAATGGCCAAGACAAATGGACGTGAGTGTTAAGCAGTGGCGATGCTTATATTCTCACCTTCAGTGATTTGGGTCACGGAGGCCGTTGGGAGCTGAGCCACAGGTACGACAGTGACTGTAGGAATCACTGAAGAGATGGGAACGGTAACTGAAAGGGCCTCGCGGGTAAGGCGAGTTTCAATAGCTGAGACCTTTTGAGAGGTCACAGCCAGAGACGTAGGTGTTCCCTTTTTGGCTTTCTTGGCCCTCGATGGAGAACCAAGAGTGGGTTGAGAAGATGGACGTTTGGTAGAAAGGATGGTGGTGGTCAGGATAGACTTCAAGGGGTTTTTCTTAGTCTTAACCACCTTAGAAGGAGAAGAAAGAGAGAAAGAAGAGACAGTTTGCACTATAGCAGAGAGTGCAATGTCTCCATCTCTCAGCTTATGATCCAGAATCCTGGATCCAAGCTTGTAGATAGGAAGGTTACCTTTCTTGGAGTACTTGTCTCTGAAGATTTTGGCGAACACCATGGAAAGAAACCTGGTGTAAGGAACAAATTTCTCCCTCTAGCGCTTGTTTGAAGGGATGTCCAACAAGGCGACATCGTTGTTTGCCTTGAAGGTCACGTCTTCGAGTGAAAGGTTCACGTTCTTGGCGTCCATTGTATGTTAGAGGTAAGAGAGAATGTATAACAGTTTTGTTAGTAGTCCAAGAATAGGATGTGAGCTTTTAAGTTTTAGAGAAATAAAACTTCTTTTGAAAAATCCATAAAAAAAATATTAGGGGTTTTCAAGAAGAATAAGTGTTTTTAAAACTTTAGACTATAACCAAGTATAAGAATGTGTTAATAATCTTAATGTTTGTATTTTAAGAGAACAAGTTCTTAAAGAAACAAACACAGTTTCATTAGAAGAAGAAGAAGAACAGTTCAAAATATTAAAGAAGGGGTATCGACCTTAGAGATTTAGAAGCAAAGGTCGAAGTTTTGGAGCATTCTTAGTTTGTAGTTCTTGCTTGCAAATCTGTTTTGGCAGAGGTTCGTCAAAGATTTTAAAAGCGTAAAGAAAATATGAGAAGAGAAGTCTCAAAGCAACTAGTATTGGTAAAAGAAAAAGTCGTCATTAAAACGGTTCATAATCTATTTCTTTTAAAACAAAAAGGTTTTAAGAAATTCAAAAGCCACTTTCTGAAGAATATGAAAAGGCTTTGAAAGCGTTCAGTGATTAGAAGAATCACTGAATGAAAAGACCTTTTAAAACATTTGATAACTGAAGAAGAAAAACTTCAGTGATGATTTTGTTTTAAGAATGAAAAATATCTTAGAAGAATATATTTTCATAAAAGAGTCAGTGATAAGAGAAACACTGAAACTATATTTTAAAAACAATTGAATTACTAAAAGAAGAAAGGTTCAATGATCATTTTGATTTAAAGAAAATATAAGTATAGTAGAGAGATATACTTACTTAAAATGTTCAGCGATAGAAATAATCACTGAAACAAACTTTTAAAACGTTCTGATCACTAAAGAAGAAAAGCTTTAGTGATAGTTTTAAGTTTTTAAGAAAAAGAGTGAGTATACATACCTTAGACAGAAGAGATATATTTACTCAAGAGTTCAGTGATAGAATGAGAGCACAGAATCATTTCACTTACTGATTGATGCGTATAGCTGAAGGAAATTAATCTTCAGCGTTTAGCATTCTAAATTCGCTGATCAAGATGTTAAATCTTGTCTCGTTAAAAGGCTTTGTGAAAAGGTCAGCGAGTTGGTAATCAGTGGGAACAAAGTGAAGTTCAATATTACCGTTCATAACATGATCTCTGATAAAATGATATCTGATCTCAATATGTTTGGTCTTGGAGTGAAGAACAGGGTTGTTTGTAATAGCAATAGCACTAGTGCTATCACAATAGATAGGAATGTTTGAAAACTGAAGATCGTAGTCGTTAAGCTGGTTTTTCATCCAAAGAACTTGGGCACAACAGCTTCCAACGGCAACGTATTCAGCTTCAATGGTTCATGTGGACACTGAGTTTTGCTTCATACTTGTCCAGCTCACTAACTTTCCACCTAGAAGCTAACAGCCTCCAGTGGCGCTTTTTCTATCAATTTTGTGACCTGCAAAATCACTATCCGAATAACCTATTAGGTCAAAACCTGAACCCTTAGGGTACCAGAGACCCAAGTTAGAAGTTGTCTTCAGGTATCTGAAAATGCATTTTACAGCAATCAGATGAGATTCCTTAGGTTCAGATTGATATTGTGCATATAAGCAAGTAGAATACATGATATTTGGTCGACTAGCTGAGATAACATCATTGATTTTCTTGGGTTCAACAAAAGAAAGAAAGTTGACAAAGAGACAGATATTACCTAGACCACGACGAGTATGAATACCTGCACTTGGATCAGCAAGAATTTGATGAATATGATGGTCTTTTGTCCATCGCTGAGCTGGTAGAGGATTATCATCTGAGCATAGATGTTCAGGAACCGAGGATGAGGCTTTAGCTGCATATTCTTCAGCAATAGGGATAATTACTAAATGAGCCTCAGATTCAGCGACTGATAAAGGTTCAGATGCTGAAGACATTTCATTCACTGATTGATCAGTGTTTGAAGTAGAAGGAGGAACACAACTAATGGGCACTACAACGATCTCTGAAGAAGATACGTTTTGGTGATTAGCTGCAGCTGGAATGATAAGTGGATCATCTTCAACTTCTAGGGCTTCAGCGTTGGGAGGAATGCTGAAGGAAGCTTCAGGTTGTCCAAAATGAGAGAACATCCACTTTTCTAATTCTTCGTCATCATTTATGATGGGTTTAGAATTATCTGATTGAGATTCGTCAAAGGTGACATGAATAGTTTCTTCTATTGTCTGTCGGCGTTTGTTTAATACTCTGAAGGCTTTCGTCATCATTCATGATCACTTTTGATAGACCGTACTTTAATATTATTAAGTACTTCTATTTTCTTGATGAATGAAATTATTTATTTAGGTGCTTCACTTTTGGATCTGAAAAAGAAGACCCAAGTGTACCTGGAATACTCATCAACAATGACGAGGGTATACTTCTTTCCAGCAATAGATTGCACGTTCACTGGACCAAAGAGATCCATGTGCAGTAGCTGAAGAGGTGATGTCAGTGAAGAGATTTGCTTGGACTTGAAGCTAGCTCTTGTCTGTTTTCCTTTCTCACATGCTGAGCAAAGATATTCCTTTGAAAACGTGTGTTGAGGAAGACCAATGACGAGATCATTTCTAGACAACTCACTGAGTGTCTTGAAGTTAAGGTGAGAAAGCCTTTTGTGCCACATCCAGTTGATATCTGACGAAGCTTTAGAGAGAAAAAAACTATTCTCAGTGAGAGAAGAATCCATGTTGATGATATAGACATTCTCTAGACGAGAACCGGTTGAGCAACCTTATCATCCTTGTCGTAGACATAGCATGAATTCTTGGAGAATTTCACTGTGAAATCTTTATCACACAGCTGACTGATGTTGAGTAGGTTGTGCTTCAATCCTTCAACATATGTAACACGCCAGAAAGTGGTTGCATCGTTCGTTAATACACCAAATACTTTGGTATATCCTTTTCCGTTTCCTCCAAAAGACACAGAAGGGCCTCTTCATCCTTGTAGTCGATAAGCAAGGATTTGTCTCCACTCATATGTCTTGAGCATCCACTGTTGAGATAGCAAATGCTTTTGAATTCTTGCATATGGGAACAATTTAAAAATGTATTTGGTACCCATTATATTTGGGTCCAGCAATGTTAGAGGCAACATCTACTGAACCTGAAGAAGAGGTTTCAGTGGGATTAGGAACAACCTTTGATGCTTGAGAAATAGAATTAGTGGGTGTCTTCACTGTGACAGACGAAGAGGCTTCAGTGGTAAGAGGAACAACAACACCTGACGCTGAAGACTTAGTGTCAATAGTTGTCTTCACCGAGCCTGAAGAAGAGGCTCCAGTAGATTTCTTCACCTTAGTTGTTTTAACAACCTTACTGGTAGATTTCACCTTGTTAGATTTCTCAGCCTTGGCTACTTTCTTGCCCTTGGCTAGGGAACTAGCCTTGGCGGCAGAAGGACACTTACTTGCAATATGTATAGTTTCACCACATTGTCTACACTTCCTATAACTGAAGCTAGATTTAGGGCCAGGAAGTTCCAGAGAAGAAAAAAAGGACAATCTCCAAGGATTCCCTTCTCATTAGTTTTAGGAGGAACTTTTGAGGATTTGGAGTCCTTAGGTGAAGCATTCACCTTGAGCTTAGACTTAGATTTCTAAGAAGATTCAGATATCTTGGTCCTTGAAGAAGAAGAAGGTGCACAAGCTGAAGGAATAGATTTAGATCTATGTGACTTGTTAGCCTTGTTAGGAAGAGGTGTTGTGACGATGGATTTACCTTTGTCTTTGCAACCTGAACTCAAAGGAGTTCCATCAAGATGACTCTCAGCAAGTGAAGACTGAGAAGAAGAAGTATCAGGAATAGAAGAGACAAATGTACCAAACTTAAGCATTGACCTGTTTTTGACACTATCTTCCTGATCATAGGAAAATCCTAGACCAGTCGTTATCTTGGCAGTGATCAGCGTTAATGATCTCAGAGGCTTTGACAGAGGCTTTGTACCATCCTTCAATGGTAGCCTTTTCAGCCCTGAGTTCAGCAATTGCCTGCTCACGCTCAACGATAGCCTGTTCAAATTCAATAGTGATGGTTTGGTTTATGATGACCTGAACTTTAAGATCTTTTTCGATCTTTGTCAACTCTTTGATCTTGGAATGACAAATCTTCAACTGTTCTTGAAGATCAAGATTAAGCATTTATGCTTTAGATTTGCCATTCAGGGCATTGTAAAGGTCAACCGTCAATGTATCTAACGCTGATAGGCTAGAAGAGGAAGAAGAAGAGGGCTCATTCAAGATACATACTTAAGCAGGAGAGGATGATGAAGGATCATGGGAAGTTGACGTCTCAGAAGTTTCTTCCTTGACATCCTTGGCCATTAAGCAAAGATAGGTCGTGTATTCCTCATCATAGGATGATTCATCAGGAAAATCAGCCCAGTCATGGTCTTCAGCGACAAGACCTTTGGCCTTTCACTGGGAACTCTTCATCTTCTTATATTTCTTCTTCAGCTTCAAGTATTTATCACCTTTAGCTCTGAAGGAGGAAGGGGATTTCGAAGATGGCATCACAGCCTTCTTTGACCTGCATTCATTTGCAAAGTGACCTTTACAGTGACAACCGTAGCAGACCGCTGAAGTCTTGTCAACAGTATCTGACTTTGGTTTTTCCTTAATGGTCAGCGTGGGAGATCTGTGGAAATTACTTTTCCTGGAAAATTTTCTAAAAGACTTTGTTAAAAGCGCCAGTGATTCATCAAAGTCTGCAAGGACAGACTCTGACAAATCCTCAGAGTTAGTAGAGTCTAACTCAGTTGTAGTAATAGGAGGAAGAACTGAAGAAGAAGAAGAAGATGGGAGTTCAACTGAAGAATCTTTAGAGATTAAAGCTAATGTAGGGCTTTTCATGTCTCTGGAAACCTTGATTAGATTCCCCTTCAATTGTCGAGACTGCTCATGATTGAGCAAGATCCCATATAGAGTGCTGAGAGAGAGAGAGAGGACATGTCGTTGGACATCTTGAGACACATGGAATAAGTATCCCAAGATTATAGTAAACATTCCAGAAACATCGTTAAAGTTTCAGAGTTGGAATATTCTCTGCCAATTGTCCTTAAATCAATAAGAAGACAATTAAACCTTTGATATACTTCAGACAACGCTCAGTCTTTTCACAGAGAAAACTTTCATATTGTCTTACTAAGTTTATCTTCCTCGATTCTTGTACCTGAGAGGTACCTTCATATTGAACACAGAGAGTGTCCTACATGGATTTTGAGGTTCTAAGCTTCATCACAGAGTGATAGACCTCATCAGGAAGAGACATAGCTATTATAGATCTCGCACCAGTATCTATAGCTATCTTCTTCTTGTCTTCTTCGCTCCACTGATGAGGGAGCTTAGGAATCTGCCGTTCAGGAATCATGGCAGTCGTAGTTGTTTCAGGAACAGCCGGAGATATAGCATATGGAACATAAGGTCCATTTTCTATATAGTGTGGAATTTCAGGATCCACACCCTCCAAGAAGAGAGACATCCGATTCTTCCAAAGACTGAAGTTATCTCTGATAAACCGGGGAGGTTTGGCAAGGGAGCCATTGTCGTGAAAGTTTGTGGTTGTATTTTGAAAAGCCATTTGAAAGAATTAAAATTATCTAGAAAGAGAGATAATAAAATGCAGAAAAACAACTAAACAAGAAGAGAAGAAAACACTACTCTGATACCACTTGTTGGTCCCGGTTGGGTCTACAAGAGTTTTATAGAAACAGTTTATAGAAAGGGGAAAGGATGAATACAAACACAGAGAACTTTCAAATTTAAAAATATATATTGATAAAGAAAGATCAGTACAGATTTTTACAAGATTGTATGCGAAAATAGACAAGGTAAAGATAACCTATCTAAAATAATCTAAGTTTACACACCAATATTCTTAGCAAAATAGAAAAGATTTGTTGTAAGATAAAGATAGAAATAAGTTCTTCTTGGGTAAGAACTTTTAGAATACTTGAGAATGATTCTAACTTGCTTGAAGATAAGCGTAAGTGTTCTTAGATGTGTGTGTGTTTTCACGTAAGAATTATCTCTACATGGAGAGAGCGCACATCTATTTATACTCATTGCATTACATGCACATTTCATGTAATGCAGTAGGGATTGAACATGTGTCAAGCTTTTAAAGAAAAGCTTTTCCTTTGCTACAGTGAATAGTACAAAAGCCTATTCATGAGCAGACATCCTTTCGTGGAGTTGGGGGGGTAATAGAGTCAACTAGTCGGCTCCGTACTGTACAATACTCTAGAAAAGGTATGGGTGTTTTCTTTGTGTGTGGAAGGAAAAGACAAAAACAATCTTGCACAACAAGCTTCATTTGATCGCTGAATGCTGGAATAACGCTGAAGGTCTCTTCAGCATTAGTTGAGGCTTAAGCAGTCTTCACACATATGTTGACCAGATTGTAATCACTGAATGCCGCTTCAGATAACGAACGCGCTAGTCACAAATATTCAGTCTCAGTCTTCGACTTTCGCTGAACGTTTTTTGGTCTGTGTTTTGTCTTCTTGAAGTATCGGTGTCGCTGTAGGATTTACAATACATGTTTCAACGATCACTGAATAGACTCAGTGACGATCGCTAGAACTGAAAGAATATAAACATAATACTTCGAAGTTAGTTGTGATAACCAGACCCTAGTTATCACTCGATGTAATTAATACGTGATTATTTGATTTAATTGATTACATGATAGCATGATAAATTGTTACGTTTGATCATGCTGAGACGTGAAAATGTGCATAATATGAAATGCATA
>NW_020200623.1:102764-108222 GCF_001531365.2 Cynara cardunculus var. scolymus
TTAAGAAAAGATTTAAAAGTGGCATTATGTGGAACCTGATTGGTTCAGAGTTTTGAGATTTGAATAAGCGGAATGCTTTGCTTGATAATGGAAAAGATTTGGTATTATGTTCCAATTTATTCATATATTTGTTACATATATATGAAATGTTATTTTCCCTAAAGGTTTTGGTGATTTTTACCCTGCAATAACATAGATAGGGTATCTCACTAGACCTTTCGGTCTAACCCTCGTTTTGTGATTTAAATTATGTATTGCAGGAGGTTCGGACAGTAAGGGGAAGGGAAAAGTTTAATATATTCCTTTATGCGCTTCTGCTTGAAGATCTATTTTGATTAATTAGTATAAGAAATGTATTTCGAAATTTTTGGACCTTGTATCTAGTCATGTTAGATTCTTGTACTAAGGGACCTGAATGGAATGATATCATGTACTTCTTTTGTATGAAATATATGTTACATGCAATGTGTGGGTTGGGGCGTTATAAAATGGTATCAGAGCCCGAGTTTAAGAGATTTAGGTATTTAACAGCATGATACCTAGACTTAAACTGTTTTATTGCATGTTAAGGGTCCCGGACATAGTTAGCACCATTGGAGATAAATATGATGGGTTAAAAGAACAGTGTGTAAGGTAAATTCTAATTACATCTGGCCAGTGTAATTATAAATTTACAGGTACATATCTGAACTTGAATACTTYATTATATTTGGGAATGTGAATACGTGATTATTAACACTAAACTTTGCATATGTCTAGTCAAACTAGAAGATCTGAAAGAGTGGCTCGTCTAGAATCTGAGGAAAGGGAAGAAACACCCGAAAATCTACCGACTAGCATGTCTGGAAATAGAGGTCGGGGAAGAACAAGGGGACGAGGCAGAGGAAGAAACCAGTCTCAGGGAAGAGGTCGGACCGAAATATATTCTGAACATGAGGAATCCCACTCTGGGAATGTTCAAGAAAGGTCGGTGCCACATCCTGAATATATAACTAGAGATATGTTGGCAGAGGAAATGGGGAAATTGCGGGAAACTCTGRCGTCCATCATGGGAATACCAGCTAGGGTGGAAACAGAAAGAGTGGAAGTTTATCCCTCTGCTCCAATCACTCAGAATAAAGAAGGAGATATTAAGATGTTTTTAGCATGCAAACCACCAACCTTTTCTGGGGAGAGAGATTCAGTGAAAGCTATGTGCTGGATTAAGGAGATGGAATATGTGTTCAATACCATTAGGTGTCCGGAAACAGATAAAATTCGATTTGCTGTTTCTGTATTAAAATCAAATGTTTTATTTTGGTGGGAAGTTGAATCGTCTACCAAAACGGATGTTTTACAGACTCTGTCTTGGGTAGAATTTGGGGATAGATTTAAAAATCAATTTTGTCCTAAAACAGCAGTAAGACAAATGGAGGAAGATTTTCTGAAGTTAGAGCAAGGGAATGGAACAATTCGGGAGTATACCGAAAGATTCATTGAATACTCTCGTTTTGCCGAACATTATGTTTCGACTGAATCCAGGAAGATAGAAAGGTTTATTTGGGGTCTAAAACCCTCAATCAGAGAGTTTGTTATTGCTATGAACCCCAATACCTTTCCACTAACAGTAGATGCAGCTGAGGTGACTGAACGAAATAAGAATAGACAATCAGAAGGAAAAATTGTGGAGAAAAGAAAATGGGAGGCACCTTCATCTTTTCGAGTGCCGAAAACTGTTAGATATGATAACAGATCTGAACAGAAGATCAGTGAAAAAGTCTGCTCACAATGCCGACAGGTTCATCAGGGAGAATGCAAGATGGACCCAAGGAAATGTTATAAGTGCGGTGAGGCAGGTCATTTATCCATAAATTGCCCAGCTAACCGAAGGTGTTTTAATTGCAATTCTCCGGATCATATTCGACCAAATTGTCCATTGTTAAGAACTCCGCAGTTAACAATGGGGAGTAATACGTCGGGTACTCGGGGAAGGCCTACTGTAAACAAAGGAGGGCAAGGAGGGGCACGAGAACGATCCTTCCAGATGACTAAGAACGAGGCAGAAGCATCATCGGATGTAGTAACAGGTACATTTCTTCTGAATTCAATATGTGCTAAGGTGTTATTTGACTCCGGTGCAAACTTTTTGTTTGTATCACCATTGTTTGCTCAAACTGCATGTTTGAATTCTGTGTTACTTGATGATGAGTTAGTAGTTGATACTGCTAATAGTCAGGAAACTGTTACTAGTGTATACAATAATTGTACTATTGTTATTGAGGACTGTGAACTTCCGATTCGGTTATTCCCTATGCCAATGAAAGAATTTGAGGTAGTGGTGGGTATGGACTGGTTAGCAAAATATCAGGCTAGCATTGTTTGTAATCAGAAAATAATCAGAATTATTCTGCCAGACCAGAGAACAGTTGTTATTTATGGTGACGTCAGAATCATCATATCAATATTTTGTCAGTTATGAAAGCCCAGAAAAGTATTCGAAAGAAGTGCCAGGGATGTTTGGCATATGTAATTAATCTGAAGACAGGGAAGAGAAAAGAGGAATCTATTCCGATTGTTAGTGAATATCCAGAAGTCTTTCCAGAAGACTTATCTGGACTACCACCAGATAGAGTCATTGAATTCTGAATCGATCTCGTACCAGGAGCTATACCATTAGCAAAGGCACCATACCGTTTAGCTTCATCTGAGTTGAAAGAATTGGTGGCACAATTGAAAGATTTAACTGATAAGGGATTTATTAGGCCTAGCACTTCGCCCTGGGGTGCTCCGGTCTTATTCGTTAAGAAGAATGATGGGTCTATGCGAATGTGTATAGACTATCGTAAACTGAATAAGTTGACAATTAAAAACAAATATCCTTTACCAAGGATTGATGACTTGTTTGATCAATTGGTGGGAGCAAGTTATTTCTCCAAAATCGATTTGAGGTCAGAATATCATCAACTTAAGGTCAGGGAAGAAGATGTTGCCACAACAGCATTCAGAACAAGGTACGGGTATCACGAATTCTTAGTTATGCCATTCGGCTTAATTAATGCACCTGCAGCTTTTATGGATTTGATGAATAGGGTATGTAAGGAATATCTTGATAAATTCGTTATTGTATTTATCGATGATATTCTTAATACTATAAGACTGAAGAAGAACATGCAAAACATCTTCGTTTGATACTGAAATTATTGAAGAAAGAAAAGTTGTATGCCAAATTGTCCAAGTGTGAGTTCTGGCTAAAAGAAGTTCAATTTTTGGGTCATGTTATCTCAGAATCCGGGGTACAAGTAGATCCAATAAAAATAGAAGCAATTGAAAAATGGGAAGCTCCAAAGACTCCGTCTGAAGTCCGTAGCTTTTTGGATTTGGCAGGTTACTATCGTGAGTTTATTCAGGACTTCTCTAAGATAGCCGTGCCATTAACTAAATTGACTCGGAAGAATGTTAAATTCCAGTGGGGAAAAGAACAACAAGAAGCTTTCTAACTATTAAAAGATCACCTCTGTAGTGCGCCGGTGTTAACTCTACCAGATGGATCMGAAGACTTTGTGGTATATAGCGATGCTTCAAAGTTAGGATTAGGATGCGTTTTGATGCAAAGAGGAAAAGTAATATCATATGCGTCAAGACAATTGAAAGAGCATGAGAAACAGTATCCAACTCATGATATGGAGTTAGCTGCAGTAGTATTTGCTCTGAAAATCTGGAGACACTATCTTCTGGGAACGAAATGTTATATTTATACTGACCATAAAAGTTTACAACATTTGTTCAACCAAAAAGATTTAAATATGCGACAGCGTGGTGGATTGAACTTGTTAATGATTATGATTGTGAAATTCTTTACCACCCAGGAAAAGCCAATGTAGTAGCTGACGCTTTGAGTAGAAAGGAAAGGAGTGGAACCATTAAAATGGTGGCAATGAGAATAAGTTTAGTCCCTGATATTCATAAAGACATTTTGAGATGTCAGAAGGAAGCTATGAAATAAGATCTTATCAAATCAGAAAAGTTGGGTAAGATGATCTCAAACTTGGAACATAATGATGAAGGGTTAATGTGCTTTCAAGGACGARTTTGGATACCATATTTTGGAGATATCCGAAATATGATATTAAATGAAAGTCATAAATCCCGATACTCTATCCATCCAGGCACCAATAAGATGTATAGAGATTTGAAACCCTTTTATTGGTGGCCAGGATTGAAAAGAGACATAGCTCGGTATGTGGAACAGTGTCTGACATGTTTACAGGTTAAGATTGAACATCAGAAGCCGTACGGAAGTCTTCAATCCTTAGAAATACCTGTATGGAAATGGGATCATATTACCATGGATTTTGTTATGAAATTACCTCGAACTCTTTAGAAAAGCTAGCGCAGATCTACATTAAAGAAATTGTTATCAGACATGGTGTTCCTTTGTCTATTATCTCTGATAGAGATAGTCGGTTTACTTCCAAGTTCTGGGAAGGATTACAGAAAGCTTTGGGATCCGAAATCCGATTAAGTACAACTTATCATCCGCAGACTGATGGGCAAAGTGAAAGAACTATCCAGACTCTCGAAGATATGTTAAGAAGTTGTATTATTGACTTCGGGGGATCGTGGGAAGATCACTTGCCATTGATAGAGTTTGCATATAACAATAGTTACCATTCCAGTATCCAAGCGGCACCGTATGAAGTGTTGTATGGACGTAAATGTCAAACGCCGTTATGTTGGAATGAAGTGGGAGAGAGACAGTTGACGGGTCCTGAAATTGTCCAAGAAACTTCTGAAAAGATCAAACAGATCCGTGAAAGAATTAAAACAGCACAAGATCGCCAAAAAAGTTATGCAGATAATCGTCGAAAGCCAATTGAATTTAGTATAGGTGATTTTGTGATGTTAAAAGTTTCGCCATGGAAAGGTGTCGTCAGATTTGGAAAGAAAGGGAAGCTCAGTCCAAGGTATGTGGGGCCGTTCAGAATATGTAAGCGAATCGGGCCAGTAACATATCAGTTAGATCTGCCAGAAGAGTTGAATCTGATTCACACTACTTTTCATGTGTCAAATTTGCGGAAATGTTTGGCTGATCCGAGTTTAGCTATACCGTTACTGGAAATTCAACTAGACAGTAAACTGAATTTTGTGGAAAAACCAGAAGCTGTAATCGATAGAAAGATCAAGGTGTTGAGAAACAAAGAAATAAGTCTAGTTAAAATTCGGTGGAAGTTTCACAAAGGACCAGAAGCAACATGGGAATTGGAATCAAAGATGCGATCAGAATACCCATGGCTTTTTGATTTAAGAAATTCCGGGACGAAATTCTTTTGAGGGGTGGATAATGTGATAACCAGACCTTAGTTATCACCCGAGGTAATTAATATGTGATTATTTGATTTAATTGATTACATGATAGCATGATAAATTGTTACGTTTGATCATGCTGAGACGTGAAAATGTGCATAATATGAAATGCATA
>NW_020200623.1:109402-112946 GCF_001531365.2 Cynara cardunculus var. scolymus
TTAAGAAAAGATTTAAAAGTGGCATTATGTGGAACCTGATTGGTTCAGAGTTTTGAGATTTGAATAAGCGGAATGCTTTGCTTGATAATGGAAAAAATTTGGTATTATATTCCAATTTATTCATATATTTGTTACATATATATGAAATGTTATTTTCCCTAAAGGTTTTGGTGATTTTCACCCTGCAATAACATAGATAGGGTATCTCACTAGACCTTTCGGTCTAACCCTCGTTTTGTGATTTAAATTATGTGTTGCAGGAGGTTCGGATAGTAAGGGGAAGGGAAAAGTTTAATATGTTCCTTTATGCGCTTCTGCTTGAAGATCTGTTTTGATTAATTAGTACAAGAAATGTATTTCGAAATTTTTGGACCTTGTATCTGGTCATGTTAGATTCTTGTACTAAGGGACCTGAATTGAATGATATCATGTACTTCTTTTGTATGAAATATATGTTACATGCAATGTGTGGGTTGGGGCGTTATATTAGTAAAAGGGATTATCATCAAATCAATGAGATAGAGGATCAATAGGTCTCTAAGAAGAAAGCATCACCGACGGCCCTAGGTGTGACTTTAGTTGCGTAGTAAGCCCGAGTTTCCAAATCAAAACAATAGATGGGGCGAGTTCTCCAGCAGTTTTATGCGCATATGGAGCTGTGTGAACGACTGGATTAAACTCAAAAACAGTGTCTCAAACGGCTTTTCCGGTGGCTTTAGCCGCCAAGAAGGTCGCCCATCTCCTCCCACTCGTTCCCATTCTTTTGTCCACTACTTGCAAGGGAAAGAAGTCCAAACTTGGGCTGCTTTTTTTTTTTGGGCCTGGGCTTGACAAAATAGAACAATGGAGATGTATTTTAGTCACAAATTGATAAAGTAATTGGCTTTTAGTTCTACTTTTAAGACATAAAAATAGAACTATCATGTCGTCTATATTCTTGGTCCTTAATGGACTATACAAGACTTGGGAGAAAATAATGAATGTTGCACGGTTAAGGTAAGAGTTTGCCGATTGTGAGTCTTTTTGAACTAGAAAAGGTGGAGAACTAATCAAGTTGGATACGGTCCTTATTAATGAAACGATATGCCCATTTCATAATTTGGATCAATGTGTGCACCCAAGTTTAAATTTACAACATTTTATAAAAGAGCTCTATTACCGGCTTACTTTATTTTTCATCTTATTTTCAGAGAACCCTAATAGCTATAATAACCTGGAAAAATTTGGTGTCAAAGTTGAAGCATTTGTTGAAGGAGGGTTTAGTGTATACCATGAAAATTTTCAAGGTGGTTGCGAATTCTGGAGATTATAGGGTTGCTAATTCAAAGTTTAAAATTATGTACTCTTCTAACAATAATCAAGAAAGTAGTGGACAATGCACCTTTATATTAATTTACATGATTTATGAATAGATTCATGTACATGTGTGTTGGAGGGAGTGGATTATTGTATTGTTGATGAGTAACCTTATACTATTCAAAAACTATAAATCTTACGATGTGGGCTGTATCGATTTATTTTTTAACTTATGTTACTACCAAAAACATGTATTTTTTCTAAATACCGCACAACAGACGGTACAGATCACTAGAGTCGTTTAAAAATGAAACTTATCATTTATTTCTCTTTTCTCCTATATTTTGGGGGAAACTTATCAATTTTTTTTTCTTTCATTTATCTTCTAAAAGAGTTTTAAGAAGGCAATATTTGTTACTTTTCTCCCATTTCTCTACCTTTTCTTTCTATTCCTTTGTAGTAAAGGTCAATAATCAAGCTTATTGTTAGCGTACTTCTTGCCCATATAAATCTTGTTCATTTAACATCTATATTTTCATATCCTATTTACATATGGATCAAAGTGTACATGTCATTACGGGTCTTATTTACTGTATATGAAAAGAAATGAAAATCAATATTACAAAATAAAATAGAAAACATAAAAATGATATCAAAAGGGTAATTACATCATCTGAAGGATAAAATAAAATTTCGATGTAAGAATAATGCGATACAATATTGACACATTATGTTATAACCCTTACATTAATACTCGTAAAACCGTATTAAATTTGACTGATTCAACATGAAAAACACGATATACAGTTTAGAAAATCGCTTATATGCAAATCAAGCCTTCCACTTAGATTACAAGACCAACAAATACAAACATATTTGAGGATGATTCGTCTTTGCTTCTATAGATGATCCATAAGCATTACTTTCTTACCATTTGTATACGTTGTACTGTCTGAATGAACATCCTGCAAAAACAAATCACATTCAAAACATAGCGAAACGTAATCGATAGTGCTAACTGAGTGATCAAAACATATATTAAAAATTAGGAAACCATGTGAACTGATCAAACGACTATAATACATATAGTCGTCCATGATATATACTTCCACCGAAAATACCTTAATAGGAAAAATAGCTCAAAACTTGTTAAGAAGGCTAGTGATACTGCTTCTGTTATTATTGTTATTGTTGTTATAAGAAAGCAATTTGATTTTGACATGCATGAGAAGAAAGTTGTAGGAGGGTTCATTTAAAGTGACCTAGGGTTCATTTAAAGTGACCTAGTAACATATATTT
Source organism: Cynara cardunculus var. scolymus (assembly GCF_001531365.2). NCBI lineage: Eukaryota > Viridiplantae > Streptophyta > Magnoliopsida > Asterales > Asteraceae > Cynara > Cynara cardunculus. The sequence goes on from NW_020200623.1 coordinate 111,998, forward strand.
AAATATTCATGAAACTTAGGGGTTGTTTACTAAACGCTTATCCGGTAAGTACTTACCAGGTAACTTCTCTTACCGGTTGAATATGGCAAGGGCCAAGAATCTTACCCGGTAAGAACGACGATAAGGATGGAGAGTCTTGCCCGGTAAGTGAGGGTGACGCCTCTTACCCAGGTAAGCGTTTACTAGGTAAATTGTTGCATAAAATACATTTTGATGTACTACAATCTTATCCAATAAAATAAATTTTAATGTTGACTCTTAACGGTAAACACTTACCGAGTAAGCATTTAGGTAAACAACCCCTCAGTACTTGATTACTTACATGACATGAAAACTTGATACAATAAAAGTTCAAGCAATTAAACGAAAATGGAAAACGAATACAAACCCTGTTTTTTTATATTTAAATCGTTATATCAGGTTATTAAATAATAAGTTTAATGATATATATATATATAGAGAGAGAGAGATGAGCGATCAAATGAAAACCACCCTTATTTGTAAAAACCGTACAAACCACCCTCATACGTCGATTTCATTGTTTAATCTTATAAATTTTTTTCATGAAATTGTTTAATCTTGTGAAGTTGTTTCATATAATATTTTTTTTGATGAATTTGTTTCATATATGGTTATGAAATTGCTTCATATAATATTTAATGAAATTTTAATGAAGTTGTTTCATGTATTTCATCTAAAATTAAAATAATGAAGATGATAATATCCATGATAACACCCTAAAATTATTTGATCTTCCCCCTATATATATATATATATATATCTATATATATATATATATAGATATATATATATATATCTATATATATATATATATAGATATATAGGGTATATTTCTTTTACAACCTTGTGTATTTGTACAACCTTTGCAACCTAATTAATTAAGATATTTATAGAAATGATTGGAGTTCATTTATTATGATTTGAATAT
>NW_020200623.1:113056-131466 GCF_001531365.2 Cynara cardunculus var. scolymus
ATATATATATATATATATATATATATATATATATATTATGAAGGATCGTAAAAGGATAAAGTAGGAAGAAAAGATTACATACTCCCATGGAATGTCTCCCGCGAGAAGCCAATGTCCATCTTTGTGTTGGTACATGAGCTTGTAACTTGCACCATCTTCATCATTTTCTACATCTAATCCATACACAATCTAAACAAATCATTCGATGCTCAATCTTACATTTTTTTTTTACTTTATAAATAAAATATAAAAGTTTGTTTTATCAGATAATCATTGACGTTTTTATAAAAACTTATATGTCAACATACTTAATTGTCCGTATCCCAATAACACCTATCAGTTAGTCGTATATGTGCACTGTACAACTGATTAATTAACGAATAATTTTTTTAACAAGTAGGTGATTCTAAAAGACATAGGACCACTCAAACTTGTCAAACATGTGGATTACATCAATGTTCTCAACCATTTCAACAAAAATCTGACTTATAGATATGTCTTTCATACGTATCAAAATAAAACTTTCAAGTCCATCATATATATATATATATATATATGTGTGTGTGTGTGTATGTTATACAAATTAATAATGCATCAAAACTAAAAAAATTTGTTGATTTAAAACGACATAGGGACCACTTACACTTGTAAAACATGTACATCTATCAACAATATCAACTTAAATATGTCGTACAGACAAACCTATTCAACACATATCCCAAGTATCCCGATAACCTTTATGAGTTTATAATACATTTATATTGTACAACTTATTAATGCATAAAACTTGAAAGAGTAGTTGAATACTTTATAATACTTTGATAAGGTACAAGTTATTAATGCATAGATTTGAAAAGAGATACTTACACTTGTGAAACATATGGATCAATGTGGAGGTAAGCATTTGATAAGAATGAATAGCATTCAAATCAATTTTTCTTGCAATCCCAACTCCATCCATCTTCACCTTCACAAATAACAACTCATTGTAGTTGTTATTCATCACATTAATATTCTCACCTTCTTCATCCACCCTCCCATTAAACCCTTCACCTCCAGAATGGTTTTCTTCCATGAATCTTTTCCTCCATGAATGCAATGGTGGCCACCCAATTAAACCTTCTCCATCACCATCCATATCCCTACACCCAAATAAGTATTCCTATTAATTTTTCAAGATATATATATATATATATATGTCATGGTCGAAAATACGATTTTTGGGAAGTGAAAACCGTAACCCTACGATGGTTATATGATATTTCTCAGTATATTTGATTTGAATGTAGGGTTTGAAAGATCAAACATAGACAAACATTTCCTCTAAAAAGTTATTCGCTGGCATCGCTGCGTCTCAAAATAATCGTCCACAATTGGAATGACACACAGTTTTAGGCATGTATAATTATTACACTTTTTTGTTAACCAAATAACATTTTTACCCTTATTTCATTTTTCTCTCTTTACAACTCTTAAATATTTATACATTAAATAAGGGTAAATTTAATTATTTACTTTTGAAAGTAAACACTTATTTTAAGACAAATATAAATAAAAATACAAATATTTATTTTGGGATAGAGAATATTAATTAATTTCATCCAAAATTACGGATTCTCGTGCAATGGAAAGTGATTGTTGCAAGATTAATAGAAATGTTAGACACTATATATGATTATAATGCTTTGCATGCCTTTACTTTTTGTAATATAGAAATTACAACATTTTATAAATCACATAATTAGAGAAAATTTATAGATGGTGTGTAGTGAGTAAATAAAATATCATTAAATAATGCAAAATGTGGGTAACTTTGCTGAATATATAACAACAATACTATTAATAATTTATAACAATAACAATAAGCAAATACGTATTTTAGGGGCTGTTTACTAAACGTTTATTTGGAAAGTGCTTATCGGGTAATTTTCCATACCGGATGAACATGACAAAGGTCAAAAATCTTACCCGGTAAGAACAATAATAAAGATGAAAAGTCTTACTCAGTAAGTGAGGGTCACAACTCTTACCCGGTTAAATGCTTACCGGGTAAATTGTTGCATATGATATCATTTTGATGTACTACAATCTTACCCGGTAAAATAAATTATAGTGTTGACTCCTAACGATAAGCACTTACCCGGTAAGCATTTAAGTAAACGGCCCCTTAGTTTCAAATCTACGAAAATAAAGCGTTATAGAGTTGGTTTACTGGATGGTAGTTATTACGATCTGGAAGTTGTACACTTTGTCTCGTATATATAGTAACAGTTGTTCAAAAGGCAAGTTTAGATCACTTTGATATGCAGTTACGATAAGTTTTATATCAAAAAGAAACACACTTACTGCTGGTATTCACCATTGAAGAATCTCTTGTTGTTATCATCATCTTCGTCTTGATTCCATGAAACCCGAGGGAATCGTGTTACAGTCGAAGAACATCGATCATCGTCACCACCATGGAAGCTTTTGTTGATGATGGATGGAGTCTTTTGATAAGGAGGTGAAAGACTTAGCTCAAGCTCCATGATCACAAAGGTAATATTTGTGGTTTCTTTTGCTTGGAAATTTTCAAAGTATTTATAGAACTTAAACGTAGCTACTGTGACAAAATGACAAGGACTTGTACCTCAAGCTTTAACTCTATTATCTTATCAATTATGGATTTATTTTCGTAGTGAAAAAATGTACAACTATTTTCTTAAATATTTTAATTTTATAAAATGTAATGTTTGATTTTGTAGTAAAATATCGGTCTACAAAATCTTCATGATCGACGATGATCATTTTAGTTTTTGTAGGGTTTTTTTTAACTCCTATACATATTTGATTATCAATTAAAAGAAATTTAAATTATGTATGAATAGTTTACACACACCTCAACTAATAATATGAGATCTTGAAGTTAATAAAGAGAAACACATATATATATATATATAGAGAGAGAGAGAAAAAAAAGGTTCTGTGTAACTAACAAAGTATTTCATTAAAACTAGTGAAATGCATAATGAGATGTAAAACTTTATTTAAACCAGGAATGAAAAATTAAAGGAATACCACATAAATTAAATCTCAAGTTTATGAAATAATTTACGGTATTTGTATGGCCCAATGTTTTTCATATATTTAAGAGTAAACTACAGTTTTGGTCCCTATCGTTTACATGAATCACTGAAAGTGGTCCCTAGGCTTCAATAACTACGATTAACATTCCTACTGTTTGCATTTTTGTGTTAAAAGTAGTCCCTACGTCTAACTCCGTTAGAAAAGCAGTCGTTAAAGGCCCCATGTGACCCTCACATGAGGGGTAATTTCGTCTTTTCATGTTTTCCCTCTCATTTAATCTGACTTTTTTGTATTTACTCTTTCTTTTATGCTTCTTCAATCATCTTATTCTATCTTCTTCTTCTATTGTCTTCTACTCTTCTGCTCCATATGGACTACCTACAAAAATGGAGCTTTTGTCACTATGGTGCACCAACAATGGTAAGAACTTCGTAGACCAGTAAAAATCTTGGTCGTAGGTTGTATGGGTGTCCAAGGAAGGTCGAAAAGTGCGATTTTTTTTTTTTTGGTACGATCAATAGTTGTGTCATCAAGCTATGGATATCATACCTAGTTTACTAAGATCAAAGAACAAAGTTGAACCTTCCCTCAAAGCAAAATAAAAGGAAATTTTGAATTTGAAGTTTTTATTTGTAGCACCCCAGGATCCACATTTGCATATAATCATGTATTTTATATATCAAGAAATACAAATACACATTCGGTCCCAAATATATATTATATATATATATATATATATATACAAAAGCTATATTATAAAAGTAGCTACAAGATTTTCTACAAGATTTTCTACAAAATCTCTATACAAAACTTGTACTCATAAACAGTATGCATGTACAAGTAACAACACATTATCCCAAAATTCATATACAGGAAATCATATATTTCTTCATAAATTTCGTTTTCCCTTATCAATTGGTTGTCTGACTTGTAATGCACATTTTAAAACACCAAAATGAGGGTTAGATCTTGAGGTCTAGTGAAAAATTCTTTTTTATGCAATTACAGGGTGAATATAACCAAAACCCTTTTATTAAACTCATATTTGTAATAAATAGCAAATATATAATGTTTTGACAAAGCAACCCTCTTTTGTCACATCAAACCACAAAATACCCATTTATTGTATAACATATGAACTCAGTGCTTCATATTAAACAAACCATAATTTTCTCATAACACCTTAGGTGCGAGAACCCCATTTACTCGTAACACGTTGGTGTGATTACGACACACTTCATCACATCAAAGAGCATATGCAAGACCAACCAGAGCCCCTCTAGTCTTTAAGGACCACAACCCCTCTGGACTCACCCACCAAAAGCAAGGCCAACCCAAAAGCAAGGCCTAGAACTAAGAGCTCAGATACAAAACTCGGACACAGAGGGTATGAAGACCAAAGTCTTGTGCACAAATAGCTAAGTACTCGGATACAGAGCTCAACTCCTAGACATAGAGCCTTTACATAGTACATGCAGAGACTCTGGGTCTCCAACTTAGCCCGTCTGTGTAAAGGTTCTATGGCTCATCTTACAAGAGTTCCAATGAACAATCAGAAGCAAAACCATCCAGAAGTCAGACCAACTAGAGGCCCTCTGGTCAACCAGAACCCCTCTGGTCCTTAAAACAATAAGAAGTTTGTTAGGACCAAAATTTTTCTAAATATCATGAAAGTTTTATTAAAGAAAATTGGGCCAAGAATGGAAGTCTGTAGATTTATCTTCAAAGATCTGAAAAAGAAGACTTCAGAGTTTGGGTGAAAAATACTTCAAAGTTACAAGTCTGAAGAGTCATTCTTTAGAGTTATAATTCAGAGTTATATTTAATAGGTAAAACTTGCATCATACATAGACCAATCAGAGCTCCTCTGCTCTTACCAACGAGAGCATGACCAACCAAAAGTAAGGCTAACAAGGCCAACAAGAAGCAAGAGTCAACAAGAGCCCCTCTGGCCAACCAAAGCTTATGGGTTGATAAAATATTAAATACTTGAAGGAATTTGGATTTTAAATACAACCAGAGACCCTATGGTTAAACATGAAGACCAACCAGAGCCTCTCTGGTTCCTCAACAACCAATCACTTTATCAAAACATAATTTATCGCATCAATAGGACGTGACAACCCCAAGTTCTACACAAATGCGATAACCCAAATTCATCGCATCATAAGGATGTGATAACAATAACTTCTCATCAAAACCCATATTTCACAACTTATTGCATCCATCTCAAATTCATCACATTATACAAAGCACTCAGAAGCAAGGTCATCCAAGAAGCAAGACCTTCCCAGTAAAAGGTCATCTCAAAAGCAAGACCTTCCCAATAAAAGGTCATTTTAATCGCAAGGCCATCCCAGTAGAAGGCCACCCCGAAGCAAAACCCTCCAAGTAAAAGGTCATCATTTCCAGAAATTGATTATGCCACTCTTATCCCAATATACCCAGCTCCTTGATATGACACCCTTATTTCCACATATGATATAATCATGATAAAATCCACCTTTTTGCCAATAATGGTATCAAACTGTTTTATCTCAAAATATCATATGAAGAACCATGCAGTTCCTATACCTAGTTTTCAAATAAGGAAAGTTTTAAACAAAAACTCACCATCATACTAAAAATAGCACATAATCTTTCAAAAACACCCAAGTAAGAAACCATATGGTTCCTTATTAAAACCATACCAAATGAAGGTTTAAAGTAAAACTTACAATGAAAAACTCACCTTATGATCACAAAAATGAAGATGAACAACAACACGTATTGAGATTATAATCACAAAATCAACTTCTATTTCTCCCCTTTTTTGGTTTTGGTTTCTCTCAAACTTTAGAACACATAAGCTTTTCTTTCTTTTTCTCCCAAAATCAATGAGATAAGATTACTCATTTTAAATATTAAGAGGCGATGGCGGGACTGACATTTTAAAATATTTTGTTCTCACACCCTCCAATGAGATAACAAAAGTATCTCATATAAAATAACCATATAATCAATAAGAGGCGGTGATATTTATAAACATTTAAGCACATAAACAAATTAAATCCTTCAACTTTGTAACTGAAAAACTCGGTTATCACATTATTGGTTGTTAGTTGGGTTCTATTTATTTTTTACATTTTTTGTTGCCCTAATCCAAAGTAGGGTTTGAAATTTAATCCTTATTACTATCTTTGTAATGTTGAGCAAAATTAATGAAAACCTATTTGTTCCATCAATCCTTCAACTTCATAATTTGTAATTGTAGCAAAAAAAAAAAAAAAAGCAATTCATATACACAAATGTAAATAACTGTTTCCTACCTATAATGCAGTAAATGCAATTGCACAAAAGGGAACAAACCATAAATAACTTAAATTCATGACACCAAACAAAAGGGAACATTGTTCCATCAAAAGGGAACAAACCATAAAGAAAAAGGGAACATTGTTCCATTACAGTACACAAAGGGAAACAAATATATTCAACCATTACATAAAGTTCCAAAACATCACACAAAAGAAACTTGTTCTATAACCAAAATACAATCCATTTGTCATCTATATTACTTTGCAAGTCCTTGAATTATGACCTTGCTTCTTGCACTTTGCACATGTGACAATCTTCACTTGGCTAGTCAATTTGATTTTTTTTCCATATGTTCCAATCATCTTTTCATCAACACCCTTCTTTCTTTTCTTCTTTCGCCTCCCAATCTGTTTATGATAGTTTGGTGCAACCAATGTTGTTCGGCAGTTAGATTTAGGCCAAAAAGGTTTACCATTGATAGGTTCTATTTTGAAGTTGTACATTTCTTTCAAAGTGTTAAGTCAATAAGTAGGATCAACCCATTCTTCAGGCGACCGAGCCTCTGTTCCATTTAGATCCATGTTCTAGTTTGTAGCAATAATATGCTTACAAAGGATGCCAGTTAGTTCCACCTTCTACATGCACAAGTTCTTGCATTTATATCAACTATCACTTGATCATTCCAAGGACCATATACCTCAAACCTATCTCCTTCATTCCATATCACATGGTATTGGGATGTTTCACTCTTGATTTTTTCTATTGTTTTAAATGTTATGGGAGTGAGTGGTCAATCAGCTTTATTTATGACTTTCATAACATGAACGATCCTCTTCATAAGGTAGTGTCTAATGTACTCCAAGGAATAAATGATTGGTTTATCCCTACCATCAATTATTTGTCTATTGAAGACTTCACACTATTGTTCTGAAGTATATCTGAATGACACCTACGTGAGTTTGTAACATAACTAAAGCATATTCTTTAATGTGTGTAAATTAACTTAAATTAACTTGAGTGAAGTTAACAAGCACCTATGAAATTGGACCTAGACCAATGTTGAGGAGGGATCTGGTTCAACCACTCATAACATGCTGGATTGAACTTTCTTAACACATCCATTACACTTTGAAAATGGGGGACAATTGTAGTTGTTGCACATTGCCAAAGATGGTTTTTGTATGCTTTCCCCTTCCCCTGTTGTTTCATGTTCTTATGAATATGTCTAAGGAAGAATCTATGTTTTGCATATGGAAACAATTTTTCAATGGTTGGAATGATTCTCTGTATCCAAGGCATAAACATATCAAGACTGTTAAATGCATTTACGTAAACGTATCAAGTTGAAATTAGTATAAAGGTGAGGTGATTAGAAACAAACCTTTTGTCTACCACTTAGGAATGTAAAGTTAGAATTAGCATAAAGATCAAGATCCTCTCCAAGATATTGTAAGAACTAGTTCCATGAAGCAGTTAACTCAGATTCTACTATCTCATATTCAAGTAGGTATACGCCATGATTAGGATCAAGAACCACAGTTGTCAAAATTTGTCCTAGAAAAGGATCCTTCATAATTGTACCATCCAAACCCAACAACTCTATTTTCCCAACCATAAACCCTTCCTTTAATGGCCTCAAACAAACATAGATCCTTTTGAACTTCTTGGTAGTGGTAGATGGGTTTGGTTTAGACTCAACATCCAACTTAACAGTGGTTCCTAGGTTGCTTTTTTTCAACTCATATATATAATCTCGAAGATCATGGAACTGTTCTTCATAATCACCCTAAATCTTCTAATGTGCCATGGTTTTTGCCCTTATTGTTTTCATCATTGAGACATTAATCTCATACTTCTGCAACAAGTGGGTTTGAAGAGCCAAAATTGGAATAGTGGGATTTGATTATATATTCTTTGTAATCTTTTAAGATAGAAAAGATGTTGTGGCCACGAATATGTCCCTGCATTGGAGGCACCTATGTATGCGAACATAGGTTTTGACTATCCAGATTTCTATGTCTTGTTTGTTGAGATGTTTAAAACCCAAGGACAAGTAGGTCCATTGCCCTTGATAAACTTGGGTTTTCTGCATGTCAATGTCCCATTTGGTCCACAGGATCTAAGTTTATTAAAGTTTGGTAATGTTCCTTTACATATGGCCCTAATACGAATCAAGTCATTTTTTTACTTGAATTATATCTCTTCTAGTCTTAATTGCATGCACTTTAGTTAGTTTAATGACTTGTTCTTTGCTGCCAAATGCCTGCCCTATATAAAAAATATTCTACACCTCACTTGATTTCTCCACTCTAGGTCCAACAGATCTTTCCTTATCATTGTCATCTCCACTTGAAATATAATAAGATTCAACAAAATTTGCAGAGTCATCCATATTACAATGTTCATTGTCACTATCCCCACTTGGTTGGTCAATTTTTCCCTTTCACTCTACATTCATATCAACATAGTCATCCATATCAATCTTCTAACATATTTCATTCATCAAGATAATTTGTCTTTACCATCATCCTTATCTGTTCCCTCACCCTCTTCAACTCTGTTGCTTATCTCAGGTTGTGTACCACTGCCCTGCCATTCTTTATCTCCCTTTCCATCTCAAGTTTTGTGTCACTATCCATGGAAAAGAAGGGATCAAATTCATCAACATAAGTAAATAAATCAACTCCCTTCCTCTTATCAATCCCCTTATCAAGCCCCTTTACATTATCAATGTTGTGCTCATTAAACATTTCATTCAAATCAAAATGTGATATCGATATTATTGCCCTATTCATACAACATTTTATCTACATCAAGTGGCTTATCTATATCAATTTCCTGTCCATCCACATCATGGATCAACTCTTTCATCTCTTTGTTTTTATCTATATCTACTTTTCTTTAACAACTTTACTTGCCTCACCTTTGGTATCACTCCATTCAAGAAATAACTTTCTCTTACATATCCTACTTCATTTTCTTCCTTGTACCAAAATTATTTCCACAAGTTCATTAATGTCCTCTATTATCATTTTTCTACCAATTGGTGGTGATTTTGTATGTATCCAAAAGTGTTTTTCCCATGCTTTGTAAACAGGTCTACAAATTTCAACCTAGGAACATACTTCATCAGCTTTAATACATCATGATCATTCCCTAAAGCTTCTAACTCAAGGACGATTAGAAAAGGTTTCTTGAAAGTTGGGAGAAAATACCATAAGTTAGATTTGAAAACAGGAAAAGACAAATTTACCCTTCACGTGAGGGGCACATGGGGCTTCTAAAGGCTGTTTTTCTAACGGATTTAGATGTAGGGACTACTTTCAACATAAAATGAAAATAGTGGGGATGTTAATTGTAGTTATTAAAGCTTTGGAACCACTTTTGGTTATTCGTGTATACCACATGGACCAAAATTGTAGTTTACTCTATATTAAATATGATTACCAATTACTAGTTGATTATCAATTTAGTTCTATAAAATTCAAACATGAAGTTTTGAAAAGCTATATTTATACAAAGTTATAAACACATATTTTTAAAAAGAAATTAAATCATTAAAAATAAATAATTTATAATATATAATGATAAATGTAGAAGAAAAACGATGGCAGGAGCGATGAACTTGGAAGGTGGATAACATTGAAGGCAAAGGTCGGGAAAAGGGGAGACTTGCGCTTTGGTTTGGAGGACCAACCCTCCATACCATGTCCTTTTCTTCACCTATATATATCTTTTCATATCATTTTATTCTATTTTCTTCAAATTATTATATATTTTTTAATATTTCAAATTAATTTTTTTATTATTTTCAACGATCTTCGTTTATATGATTTTATTTTAATTATATTATTTATATGATATATCAAAATTATCTATACTATATTATAAAACATTTGACAAAAACTCTTAAAAACCATTTTTTATGCATGAAGTACTGCGTATTAATGCATATTACTTAAAACTTAATATTACAAGTAAATTGTGCATAAGTACAACTTATTAAAGCTCCATTTTAAATTTGTATTAACTAACTGCAGATAAACATAATCAAATACAAGATAAACATCTCATTTTAAATATACAAAATCTAAAATATAATTAGGATAATTCATTGAGTTCTAACATAATCATTATCTTTATAAAAAAATTATTGTTAAGCCAAAAACAAATTACTTCATTATTGACCTAAATTAAATTATAAAAAATTGAATTAAAGAAATTGTAAAAAAACGAAAACTTTTAAATRGTTAATTTAATATTAATATCGATATACTTTTTCAAATTTTTATGATGTCTTCAAATTTATTTTTATTCAAATGTAAAACCATTATATTTCTGAAAACCATATAAACCATATTATACCAATAAATACAAAAAATAAAACGAAACATTAAAATGAAGATGTATCTCGTTATATTGTGCGAGTACCTTTCTAGTAATTATATTATTTATATGGTATATCAAAATTAAGATGACTAAATATTGAGAATAAATTATATGATAATTTATCTTAATTTAACTATTTTCAAACTATATTCTAAAAATTACGAAAAACCAAACACATTTACTCAAATGAATTAACCAATAAGCTCAACAAATTGACTGAACAAGTAACCAACAGTCTTGTATAAGATTTACACGATATTTTTACATGTTATAATACTTTAGGGTTCTAATTAATATAGTTGAAGATTTATACAATATTTGTTGACTATTTATTTCATCGATAATATAATAGTATTGTAATTTGTACATCTAATGTATATTTTTTAAAACATCTGAGTACCAACATGATTAACTGGTTTTTAAAAGATTGAAGTAACCATTTTTAAATAAATTGAAGATTTTACTAATGAAATTTAAGGTATTATAATTAAATTAGAAATATTATATATAAAAAGAGGAGAGGGGAGGGGGGGGTCTTTAGTTAGACAACTCAAATAAAGTAATATTTGATGTTAATTAAAGTTGTTTAAGTTTGAAAATATGTCATGTAATTATTTGATTTACCAAAATAAACCAAACACATTTTCAAAAAGAAAACACACATAGACACGTTTGAGTTTTCAAAGCCATCATTTTATCCCCCTCATGTGTCCAATTTAGATTTGAGTTTTGCTCCTTTTTACGAATAAAGCTATAACAATAAATAGTAAAAGTAATTATATTTTGCATTTACTTTCACATTTTTTTTGAAGCCGGGTCAAAAGAATCTATTAATAGTACTAAATTAAACATATATATATTAAGAGAACTAATTCTATACATTTCATACCCAAAACTGGACTACAATATCAAACAATAGACTACTATAGTAATAGTGATAAAGATAAACTGACACCATGTCAATCGAGCAAAAACCTTGATCGAAACCCTAGTCGTTGTTTGAAACGACTCAATATCATGTCCACATCACAACTGTTGAAAAACACCAACCTTGCCGGATACATGTAGACTAACCTAATAACTTACAAATCAACTTATTATAGTGGTGGAAATTGTTAGTAACTTACAACTTAGAGCTAATTAATAAGGAGTTAATAAAAATCTTATTTTATATTCATGTGGGTTAGGTTGTCAAAACCATCACCCCTTTTAAACGTAGGTTGATGCATCAAACCCCCCCCCCCCCTTCAACTAGGACCACATTTGTCACTTAATTCACTATGGTTTCGATTGTGTGAGATGTTGGTCTAGCAATAATTGATGAAACATGTAGAAAAAACCTTGAAACAACAGTGACAATGAAATTGGAGAAAGATCCCAAGAACAAGCTAGAACAAGAAGTTTGATGTGATGAAATCTAGAACAAGAAGTTTAGAGTCATTGAAATATCAATCTAGAGATAGGAACTCCAGACCAAATCATTGTTCAATAGACTTGAAAGAAATCTGTAGTAAGAACAATTTAGAAACATATTTGATGAATTTGAAAAACAAAATTTTAAAGATGATGAAAAGATAGGTTGTGTCCCTCCTCCTCATCAGATGAAGCCAACAACCGAAGACAACTTTTGTAAAATGAAAATGCATGCAACTCAAATGAGAAAAAGACATACAAGAATTTGTCATTATAAATCTAATTCAACCTACCAAAAAAACATAACCCTAAATTAAACTTGGTTTCATATGTTTAAATGCTTAAGATTTGTTTATTAATAATACTAAAATCTAAATTTATAATCTTATGGTATGGTATTGTTCTAGGAACTAGTAGGGGTATGTCAAACATGGGCGACAAGGTTTTATCTTCTTGGACGTGTTATCCTAATTGATAACAGAAAATCGAAGCATTTGAATTTTCATACAGTTTTAAATCATCTGGATAGTTATTAACTATGAAAAATATTCTAACCACAAAAAAGAAAAAATCAACTACCAATATTATATATATATAAGGTTAAATTCCAATGAAAACAACTTTTTTGTAAGAATATAATTCCTTTACATTGTTATAAAAGTTTATGTAAAAGTTATGAATATATACTTATATTACTTGAGAGTTACAATTTTTATCAAACTTAATATAAATTATTATCTATATTATATTATAAAGTATTTGACAAAAACACTTAAAAAATAATTTTTTATGCATGAAATACTGTTTATCGATGCATATTACTTAAAATTTAAGATTACAAGTAATTTTACATAAGCACAACTTATTAAAACTCCATTTTCAAATTCGTGTAACTAACTGCAGATAAATATAATCAAATAGATAATAAACATTCATTTTAAATATAGAAAATCTAAATTATAATTAAGATAAACATTGAGTTCTAATAGAATGTTTAATTATTGTCTTTATAAAAAATTATATTATTAAACCAAAACTAAATTATTTTGTTATTAAATCTAAATTAATGTATAATAAAAAATTGAATTAAAGAAGTTACACCAAAAAAACGAGAAATATTATACAGTTAATTTGATACTAATATCGATTTTATTTTTTAAATTTTTTATGCTATCTTCAAATTTATATTTCATTCAAAAATAAAAACATTATCGTTTTCTAAAAATCACATCAAATCGTATTATATCGATAGAGAAGAATAAAAATTAAACATTAAAATGAAAATGAAAATTTATCTCGTTACATTACATTAGTATCCTTTTATTTATTAAAAATATAAAAATAAGAATAAGTGACATGTTTTTGGTCATGGGTGATATAATTACCTTAAAATGTGTACAGCCTCGACAGGGTGGGTTTATTTCTTGAAAACGTGTAATGTGTTGGTCGGCCGCCGGTTTTGTCAAACCGGTCCAATGTCTTCTTTCTTTCTTCTCTTGCCGACAATCATTTTGTTTGTTTCTTTTACACTTTTGAAAATGATTCACTTTCATTCTTTGTTCTGATTCTATTCATAAATTACTTTAATTTAATTTCATCACCTTTTAAGAAAATGATGTAATAATTAAAACTATTTATTGGTGTATGAGATTGTTTATAAAAATAATTTATTGACTTATTTTGGTGTGACACCAGTAATAAGAACTTTTGAGTGTTTGGATAAACAACTTATACAAATGCCAAACCGATAATAAGATGTTCTTGAAGAAGTTAAACCATTCTAACTTATAATAAGTTGATAAACACTTTTGTAGAAAAACATAAGTTGTTTCAAATAAGCAATCTCAAACACTCCGTTAATACGTTTTCTAATCTAAAGTATTGATATTATTGAAAGCTTAAGGTCTGTTTGTTAGCAATTTATTGAACTTGTTAGAACCTATAACTTATTCGGTTAATTATACGTGCTTGTTTGGTAGTTGTTTAATGATATAAAAAATAGTTTAGTCAATAAGTTTTGAAGGGAGACTTTTATACAGAAATCCAAGTTTTGTTTTTCGAAAATATGTCATATTAAAAAATACACTCTTTTCATTTATGAAAAAACTCTCCCAAACAAAATTGTTTCCAAACTATACGAACAGATTAATCTACATATACAACTTTACCCATACAAGATTTAATGCTAAATCAACCAAGCAACCCTTAACTGAATATAAATTTAAATAAGTTTAGTGAATATTTGTTATTATTTCTTTTTTGTATTTGTATTCTCCTTGAAAGTTTGGAATCTTTTTCTTTTGATAAACCTTTATTTGTGTATAAATACATCCTTTTTGAAGCATAATCTATACTATATTATAAAGCATTTGACAAAAACTTTTATAAATAATTTTTTATGCATAAAGTACTGTTTATTAATACATATTACTTAATATTCAAGATTACAAGTACAATATGTATGAATACATCTTATTAAAGCTACATGTTTGAATTCGTGTAATTAACTGCACATAAATACAATCAAATACATGATAAACATCATTTTAAATTTAAAAAATCTAAAATATAATTAAGATAATTATTGAGTTCTAACAAAATACTTAATTATTATCTTAAAAGTTTATTTTATTAAACCAAAAATAAATTAGTTCGTTATTAAACTTCCATTGAATTATAATAAAAAATTGAATTAAAGAAATTGCACAAAAACGAAAACTTTTAAATAGTTAATTTGATACTAATATTGATTATTTTTTTTCAAAATTTTAATCTTCAAATTTATATTTCAATAAAAAATAAAAAAAATTCGTTTTCTCAAAACCACATAAGATCACACTATAACATCGATAAACTCAAATTATAAAATGAAACATTAAAATCAAGATGTATCTCGTTACGTTGCGCGAGAACCCTTCTAGTAACTGATAACACATAGATTTTTCAATCTCAAAATCTCGTAGATATTTTTATATTAAACCGATTTGGTTTTCTTCTAGACCAACTTAGTTTGATATCATAAATCATAAACCAAATCAAACCAAACTAAATTGAAATTGCCGATTCAATTTTGTTTGGTTCCTTTCAAAGGTTCGATGATTTCTATGTTTTCTGTTTCAATTAGCCAAAAAAAGTGAAGATGTCTGGATATAGTTTTTTTTGTTAAATTAAACATAAAATAAAAAAGGAAATAAATTAAGGTTTTAATCATCAATGTACAACATTTAATCATTAATTAAATCCGTGTCTTTTTATAGTAAATTAAGATTAAAAAGGCAATAATAATACAGTTATGAAAACATAGAGTTATAAAAAACAATTCAAACTCGTTTATGAACAAATGAGTTATTTCCCATTACGACTACCAAGTCAAACGGACAACGTTAGTTAGAGATAATAACCAAAAATAGGGTCAAATGATTTATAAGTCACCCATAATATACTCAAATAGTTACGACTTCTTAAATGGTTTTATAAAAAAAATTGACCATTTATCATTTTATAATTACATTTAATATATTAGTTATTTTTAAAATAAAATGAAAACACAAAAAGAAATTGACGAGGCAACCCAATTCGTCAAAACACATTGCTCGTTCTAAAAGTTAATTTACATGTTTTGTATTCTCAGCTTACATGAGTTTAATCATTTATTTGTTTGATTATTACGTAACATTTACTCGTTTTTTATAATTAAATAAAAAATTACCTAAAATAGTTAAATTAGATAAACAATTAGTCTATATTAAAGCAATTTATTCCAAACATATTTTAATAAATAAATAGACAAACCATTAATCAACTATATCTATGCATGATTGGGTTATAATTATTTCAACATATTATACGTATAATTAAAAAATATATTAATTACGTATTTATGATAAACCTTTTGTTTATTATTATGTTAAATGGGACCTTGTGGATCAAAGTATAGGGAGAATAAGATTTTGGTTGTCGGGTGGGAAGTAAACGTTATATGAGGGAAAGAACATAGGATGGTAGGGTAAACCCTAGACATACGAACCAACATGCTTCGAGTGTATGTCTTTCTATGGGTTTTTATGCCCTTCTTTAAGGTTGGTTAGTTTATAATATCAAGGGGTTATTTGATCCAAAATAAGAATTATTTTTTATTTTCTCAGTTTAATTTAGAATGAAATTTTGAGCTTACGAGAAAATAGACCCATTATGTCATATAAAACCAAACAAGTTTTTATTTATTTATTATTATTAACCTGGATATCCAACCCGCTATGCAAGCTGACTAATCTCAGGGCGACCACCTGTTTTGCAGATAGTCCAAAGTCATCGTATTTGAACCTCCGTGGCAACAAGGGGATTTTTATTCCTTCTTGGATTTGAACCTGGAACCTCCTGGTACTTTTAATATTTGAAGTCAAGCTCAAACCAATCAGACACCATCCTTGTGGTTCAAATTTATTTATTTTCATTTATTATTGTTTAACACTACTAGAAAACCAGGTATCAGCGTACGACTATCAGCGAGGGATCAGCGAGGGAAGTGACAAAAAACACATTCCCTCGCTGATCCCTCGCTAATCTGCGAGGGAAAAATTCCCTTGCTGATCTTCCAAAAAACTCATTCCCTCGCTGATCCCTCGCTGATCTGCGAGGGAAATTTTCCCGCTGATCAGCGAGGGAAATTTTCCCTCGCAGATCCCTCGCTGATCAGCGAGGGATCTGCGAGGGAAGTTTGGAAAAAACTAATTCCCTCGCTGATCCCTCGCTGATTTGCGAGTGAACTTTCTTCTACAACTTCCCTCGCTGATCCCTCGCAAATCAACGAAGGATCAGCGAGGGAAATCACAAAAATAGAATCCCTCGCTGATCCCTCGCAAATATCTAGGAACAATCTGCGACGGATTTATTCCCTCGCTAATTGTTTTAAAATTTTGGTTAACAATCTGCGACGGATTTTTCCCTCGCTAATTATTTTAAAATTTTTGGCTAACATCTGCGACGGAAAATTCCCTCGCTGATGTTTATAAAATGTCTAGGAACAATCTGCGACGGATCTATTCCCTCGCTAATTGTTTTAAAAATTTTGGTTAACAATCTGCGACGGATTTATTCTCTCGCTAATTATTTTAAAAATTTTGGCTAACATCTGCGACGGAAATTTCCCTCGCTGATGTTTATAAAATGTCTAGGAACAATCTGTTATTCCCTCGCTAATTGTTTTAAAAATTTTGGTTAACAATCTGCGACGGATTTATTCCCTCGCTAATTATTTAAAAAATTTTGGCTAACATCTGCGACGGAAAATTCCCTCGCTGATGTTTAGAAAATGTCTAGGTTATGCCGCTTCCTTCTCCAGCCGGGCAATTTTTAGAAAACAAATAGAAAGAGGCGAAAGAGAGAGATAGAGGCGAAGAGAGAGAGAGGCGAACGAGAGAGAGAGAGAGCCGGCCACCTGTCGCTGCCGCCGACCACCGTCGCTGCCGCCGACCACCGTCGCTTGTTCCCGTCACCGTCGCTTGTTCCCGTCACCGTCACCGTCACCGTCGTCGCCGTAGCTGCCGCCGTCTTGTTCCCGTCACCGTCGCCGACCACCGTAGCTGCCGCCGTCTTGGTATGATTTATGGTATTTTGTAAAATGTTTTTGTAAAATGTGTTTGTAAAATGTGTTGGTAAAATGTGTTTGTAAAATGTGTTGGTAAAATGTGTTGGTAAAATGGTCTATGTATCTAATAGATAATAGATTAGAAAATAGTGATGAAATTAGTTGTTTGTTTAAAATTGTATGGTAGTTTAGAAATTTAAGATGCTTCAAATACATTTGTAAGTTTGTAAAGTGTGTTTGTAAATGTGTTTATAAAATGTGTTTGTAAGTTTATAAAATGTGTTTGTAAAATGTGTTTGTAAGTTTATAAAATGKGTTTGTAAGTTTATAAAATGTGTTTATAAAATATGTTTGTAAACGTGTGTTTGCTCATGAAATTAGTTGTATGTATGTTTAAAATTAGAAAATGTGTGTTTGCTCATGTTGATTGTTAAATTAGGCTTGATTTTAAATTAACTTAGTTGGTTATGTTTATTGTTTGTTAAATTAGGCTTGATTTGTAGTTGGGTTGCCAATTGTTGGGCAAACGTTAGGCTTGATTATATATATATATATATATAGTTGGGTTGCCAATTGTTGGGCAAACGTTAGGTTTGGTTAATTTGGAAATATTCATTTTATAGCCGTTATGCCGGCGAAATTTTTAAAAACATAGGCTTCT